>NC_036654.1:7372331-7587300 GCF_002806865.2 Cucurbita pepo subsp. pepo | reverse complement strand
TTTTTTTTTTTTTTTTTTTTTTTTTTTTTTTACGGAGTAAATTATGGACGCGTTGCTTGAAACATATTGACTGTCGTCTTTTAAACAATCATTTAAAAAACAGCTAGCGATCCACTCTATTAAACAATCATTTAAAAATTAATTCAAAATTTTATTGATCAAATTTAAATTTAAATTTTATTTAAAGTAATGTGTTTCTTAAGCCAGCAAAACAAATAATATTTTTAATCAACCTTACATTGTATTCATAAAAAAGCATATAGTAAAAATAACAATAAGGTCAATTAGTCTTCTTACACGTATTAAATTAATCTACTTCTAAGTTAGATGTGTGTGCTTCAAATAAAAAATTATTTATTTTTATTAGTCAATATATTTCAATTTTTCTAAGTGTTTTTATTCCAACATGAAATCCCAATTCTTTGAATTTAAATTTTATATTTCATATGTCAACTTCATAATTATATATATATATATATATATAGTGATTTATTTGAAAAAATCATATCCAAAGTCTTCAAACTTTGAATGGCGAATTAAATCAATCCAAAGACTTTGAAAAACTATGTTGGATATGGAAGAAAAGATGTAACGTTCTAAAGGATAATGTGATTGTAACGATATGACGTTCTAAAACTCTATATCAAATGAGCCTGTCACAGTGTGCACGTTGATATTGTTGGATGATGAAAGTCCCATATCTACTCATTTAGGGAATGATCATGGGTTTATAAACAATGAATACTCTCTCCATTGGCCTGAGACCTTTTGGGGGAGCCCAAAGCAATAAAAAATGACTAAGACTCCTGAAGGAGTAAGTCAATAAAAAGACTCGGAGTCGAGCCTCGATTAAGGGGAGGTGTTGGATGATGGGACTTAATAAAAAGACTTTGAGTCGACTTTTTCTTTTGAATGTAATCTCTTGCTTTGGACTTCCCCAAAAGGTCTCACGCCAATGGAGAGAGTATTCTTTATTTATAAACTCATGATTATTTCCTAAATTGTATGCTCAAAGTGTACAACATAATGAGCACATTAAACTCAGAATTCTAGAAAACAAGACATGAAGATAGGATTGATGGGAAGTTGGTGAAATTCAACCACCAAAATGTTGGAGCTTTGGTTTGTCGTGGTTATGCAATTTGCATTTGAAAAGAATATAGCGTTGAAAATCCAGATGGACGGAGAAGTGGGAGGAGTTGGTATTGGTTTTCGTAATCAAACCGGCATTTGACTTTCCGGTGGACATTTCCGCCGCATAGTCAAACATCGTGGGGTCGCTCCGTCGTGTCCGCCAATATTTTACCCTTCCTTCTCTTTGAATTTTCTTCCCCATCGAAGTCGCAATCAATCTTCCCTCGTGTTTCTGAATCCCAAAAATGTTTTTCATTATTTTTCAATTCATATTTGGTCCGTTGTCAGTCTATGATGATTCGTATTTTATCTGGTCAAATTTGGGGGCAGGTCAAATTTTCAGATCTCTACCTACTTCTACTTCTTCTTCTTCCTCCTCTGATCTTCTTGAATCTTATCTCATTCGTGTGGTTCCTCCAATTATCCGCTGATCATCAGGAGGTTCCACGATGATTTCGACGGAGAAGCCGGTTGAGGCTCGCGCTTTGGAGTGTTTAGGGCGAGGGTTTGATCTGACGAATGATTTTAGGTTAAAATTTGTGAAGGGGAGTGGCGCCGGAGGGCGGAGGTTGGTGGTGATCGACGATGTAAATAAAAGAGATATTGTTTTTCCCGATGGAGGTGTTGTTCAGGGAGTTTCTCAGGACATTCGTTGCGATAAAGGAGATCGAATTCGTTTCAAATCCGATGTTCTTCAGTTCAATCAGGTTCTCCACTTTTTCCATGTCTTTCATCTTCTCGTGCACTTTGTGGAATTTACTCGACCTTTTCCATGTGATTAGCCTAATGGATAGTTTGAAAATTTTCACTTAGTTTTTTGATTTCATCTCATGGATTCAAGTTCGAATTGGATTCATGAGTAACAATAAAATTTCCCCAAAACTCTGTCAGTAGGCATATCTAGCATGAAGCTTTTTACCTGTTCATTTATTATCGTGGCGGGAATTCGAACATCTAACCTATTCGTCGAGGATATCTGCTAGAACTATACTCAGGTTGTTGGAAGTACCTAAGCACTGAACACAGCCAGGAGTGTTCCTGGCGTTGAACAAACATATATTTTTTTTTTTGATAACACTGTGTTCTTGTTCTTTTTTTGAGGAAGTTTGTGACTCTGAACATAGTTGAAAGTTTTCAATTATCAATGTCAAGTTTGTTTTTGTTTTACTTCTTGAAATGGTTCATGAACAAAAGAACAAAAAGAGGGAAAGCTTATTCTGAATAAATTGCACTGTTTTCACTGTACAATTCTGAAAAATTAAGATTCATAGGTTTGGTTCCATGTATTTCTGTGCAGATGTCTGAGTTACTGAATCAGAGATCCTCCATACAAGGAAAAGTTCCTTCGGGCTATTTTAATTCTATGTTTAATTTGAGTGGAGACTGGTTTCATGATGCTGCTGATGCCAATTATCTTGCTTTTGATGGTTATTTTATCGCACTATACTATTTGCATTTAACGGCATCTCCACTTGTATTACAAGACGAAGTGAAGAAAGCTGTTCCATCCAATTGGGATCCAGCATCGTTGTCCAGGTACTTTCTAGATATTGTTGCTTGCGTTCTCTTTTTCGTATCAAGTGTCGTCTGTTTAATTACTGTGAGATCCCACATCGGTTGGAGAGGGGAACGAAACATTCCTTATAAGTGTGTGGAAACCTCTCCCTACTAGACGCGTTTTAGAACTGAGGCTGACGGTGGTACATAACGGGCCAAAGCGGACAATATTTGCTAGTGGTGTGCTTGGGTTGTTACAAATGGTATCAGAGCCAAACACCGGGTGGAGTGCTAGGGAGGACGATGGACTCCCAAGGGGGGTGGATTGTGAGATTACATATCAGTTGGAGAGGAAATGAAGCATTTCTTATAAGGGTGTGGAAACCTCTCCCTAGCATACGCGTTTTAAAACCATCAGGCTAACGGCGATACGTAATGGCCAAAGCGAACAATATCTGCTTGCGGTGGGACTGGGCTGTTACAAATAATATCAGAGCCAGACATCGGACATTGTGCTAGCGAGGACGCTAGACCTCCAAGAGGGTGGATTGTGAGATCCCACATCGGTTAGAGAGGGGAACGAAACATTTCTTATAAGGGTGTGGAAACCTCTCCCTAACAGACACATTTTAAAACCATGAGGCTGATAGCGATTCATAATGGGCTAAAGTAGAAAATATCTGCTAACTGTGGGCTTGGACGGTTACACACGCATTTCCAATTGTAGTTATTAATACATGCTAACTGTTCGAGTATCAGTCATAGCGGTTGCAATAGAATTAGTTGTGTGATAATGATGAAACATACAACATTCACATAGCTCTATACATCCTTTTTTCCGCACTAAAGGAGTCTTTTTCTACCTATATTATGTCATCAGGTTGGTTGACAGTGATACCAAGTTTTCAATTTTTGTGGGTGGATAAGACAGATTTGTATTGAAAGAAAAAAAATACAATGAGGGGAAGGGAGTATGAGTAGTCCAGTGCTACACCTGAGAAGCTAGAAAGATTATAAGAAGCTGTCTAAATGGAACCAATAAAAAACGAAGGATATTGCAGAAGGCTTTATTCAAGGATTCGTTGAACCCGGTGTTTTTAGTACACCTATAATATCAAGCTCGATATTTTGCTTCTTGAGTTTCATTCTATTTTAACACTAATGAATTTTAGTAGGCAGGTTTATACAGACATATGGAACGCATATAATAGTAGGAACCGCCATTGGAGGTCAAGACTTAATTTCGGTACGGCAGAGACCTTCTTCGTCTATACCTCCTGCTGAACTTCGGAGACACTTGGAGGATCTTGGAGATATTCTATTCTCAGATAAAAGAAGTCCCTCTTCTCTGCACAGAAAAAGAGACGTAAAGGTATATCTATATGCAAAAAATTGTTGAATTACTTTCTCTAAAAAAACAAAAACATGTTTTTTTAATCTCTTACCTTTTTGGTTGGGGTATATGTAAATAACTCACGCCCATCGCTAGCAGATATTGTTCTCTTTGGGCTTTCCTTTTCGAACTTCCTCTTAAGGTTTTTAAAACACATCTGTTAGGGAGGGACTTTCACACCCTTATAAAAAAATGCTTCGTTCTTCTCCCCAATTGATTTGGGGCTCAGCCTCCTCGTTGGCACTCGTTCCCTTTTCCAATTGATGCGGTACCCCCCACCAATCCACCCTCCTTCGGGGCTCAGCGTTCTTGCTGGCACACCGCCTCATATCCACCCCCTTCGGGACTCAGCCTCCTCGCTGGCACATTGCCTGGTGGTTGGCTCTGATACCATTTGTAGCAGCCCAAGCCCACCACTAGCAGATATTGTCCTCTTTGGGCTTCCCTCAAGGTTTTTAAAACGCGTCTGCTAGAGAGATGTTTCTACACTCTTATAAAGAATGTTTCGTTCTCTTCTCCAATGGATGTAGGATCTCAAAGTATATGTCTTAATTAGTTGAACTATGATCAAGTTGATTATGTTTTAAAAAATATTTTTTAAATGGATATAGCCTTCTCACGACGTGACTAGAATAAGATATGTTCTATAGGTTGTACAACTGCGTCCTTTAGTTCTAAACCGTCTTCTCTTCTCTTGTAGGTTCCAGAAATATTTACAAAAATTTTGCAGTCAAGTTCGATACAGTTGGCCAATATTTCAGAAACATCAAGCAAGGATGTAAGTCAAGAAAGAAAAACCTGAATTTGTTTTGGAAAATTGTTTCAGCTCGTAATACTCTCTTCTTTACTTTCAACATAACAGGGAATCACCTTAATTTGTTCTAAACGAGGAGGGGATCCTTTCCTTCACAGTCATACCAGCTGGCTTCAGACTGTTAGCTTTAAACCAGAAGTTATTTTATTCAAATTTGTACCTATTACTTCTCTTCTTACTGGGGTTGCAGGCAGTGGTTATCTCAGCCATGCGATAAACTTGTACTTACGCTGTAAGCTACTCCATGCTTGTTCTAGTTTTCACTCTTGTTCAACTTCACCTTCTTGCCTGTTTAATTTCCAGTCAAACTACTTGCAATATTGTATTACTTCTGGAGAAATAGCCTTTCAAAAATATATAGATCTTAATTCGTTTCATGCATGAAACTGTTGGTAGAATTTACGGGACATTTTGATGTAAATTGAGCATTTTTATCCTTTAAACGGGATGTAAGTGAATAATCCTTGGAAGTTTTTCACTCCTAGCTGCACTTATTGACGTCTTTAATGGTGTTGGTTCATTAGTTGATCCTCCTATTCTTTTCTCTGAAAATAGTATTACTATTCCCCACACTATTAATATAGATCTGACTGACTTGATTCTGCAATTTTAGATAAACCTTCTTTGAATGACTTGCAATACTTCTTGGAGTTCCAAATTCCGACCCAATGGGCACCAAACTTCTGTGAGTTGCCTCTCGGGCATCAGAGGAGAAAGGCCACCTGTCCTACCCTGCAGTTCACTTTTATGAGCCCTAGGACGTACATCACCTCCACCCAGGTACTCAATTTTTCCTATTGGTATTCTACAAATGCTATGAAACCATATTTACCAAAAGAACAACGCTGCATAGCAATGTAAAATTGAAGTATGTTTCTTGTGTTTCTCTGGTTTTGAGCAGTCCATTGATGCTAGCTGATTCTCAGTCACTATTGACCCTGTTTTGGTATTTAAACCATCCTTTCAGGTCACAAGTAGTAGGAAACCATTAGTTGGTCTTCGCCTCTATTTAGAAGGGAAAAAGTCCAACTGGTTGGCTCTACATGTACAACATCTAACCAGCCTTCCAAAAGTCATGGCTAGATTGATCGGCACATCTAATGAATCAAGACGAAGCCAGTGGATAGGCACCGACGACAGCGACTCCAATGGTCGATTCCTCGAACCTGTCAAATGGAAAAGATATTCAAATGTGTGCACTTCAGTTGTCAGGCACGATCCCAACTGGTTGAAGCAGGATGGAAATGGTGTTTACATTGTAACAGGAGCTCAGCTTATCAGCAAGGGGAAGTGGCCTAAGACAATACTTCACCTACGCCTGCAGTTCACTCACTTGCCCAATTGTACCATCCGAAGAACCGAATGGGCTGCTGCCCCTGAAGGTTCTCGCAAGTCGACTTTCCTCACAAATTTAAGCACAACATTTACGTTCACACAGAGAGCTGCTGCTGATAAAAAGAAGCAGGTCCCTGGTGCTCTGAACTCTGGTGTCTATGGAGAGGCACCACCAGTCCCGGTTCGATCCAAAAAGCTTCTTAAATACGTCGATACGGCTGAGGTGGTAAAGGGGCCACATGATACTCCAGGACATTGGCTGGTAACGGCTGCTAAGTTGGTAACTGAGGGTGGTAAGATTGGTTTGAATGTAAAGTTTGCACTGTTAGATTATTGTTGATACAACAGTTGAATGTATAGTGGCATAGGCTTCTATTTCATTGAAGGGATTTTCTCACAATTTTGGTGTGGCATACTTAATGTCACATGATACATTGGATTTGTTTGTTGTACAAAGGAACAGTCGAAGTTAATGAGAGATTACCGGTCTGTGTTGAGTGTTTTTATTTTTATTTTAGTGTGTTTTGGAATAATTTGTTGAAAATTAATAATTTAAAGTGTGTTTAAACAATTGCTTGAGGGAAATCTAGAAGTTTAAAGCAAATACCAAGCTACAAATGAACTTCAAATTCAGAAGTATGAGAGTGCTCAATGAGTTTACATACAGTTCTTCAGGGAATCTCCAGCTCCCTGGAAGAAGAAACAAGAAAGGGTGAAATCAGCAATAAATATGCCTACAAGAGAGATGACTACAGCCGAAGTTGTGGACTCCCCGACTCCCTTAGCGCCCCCGGAAGTCGTAATACCCCAGGCACAGCTTACAATCGATATGATAGCTCCAAAAACCTGCGATTTGATCATCGAGCTGATAATATCCCATGACTTTAGAGCTCTCAGAGCTGAATCAAAGATAATGTTGATACTAACACCATAAACGCTGTCAGCCAAAAGGGCACTTGATGCCATCCCAACTGTGAAACACATTAGAGTTAGAATTGGAAGAGCAATGCAGGATGCTATAACTCTTGGCGTGACGAGATAATCGACAGGGTTCGATCCCAAGACTCTTAGCGTGTCTGTCTGCTCAGAGACTTGCATTGTTCCTAATTCTGCAGCATACGAACTACCGATTCGTCCTGCAACCACAATCGACGTGATCACAGGACTCAGCTCCCTTGAGAATGCCAATGCTAATACACCACCAACAGATCTGTTCAATCCTAATCTAGTAAATTCTCTAACAAATTGGATAGTAAAGGCCATGCCAACAAATGCAGATGTTAGAAGGCAAACCCCTACAGATCTTGGTCCTACTCTCTCTAGCTGTTGAAGAGTATTTTTCCAATGGACTTTACCCTTTAAAGTCCTCATAATGACCTGCCCAGCCAGAAAAAGAACTGATAGCCCTCTCCATAGATACTTTGGTGGCGACCATTTACTCCACAACTCTCCTTCTATAGAATTAAGCACCGGATTTGAATTGATGTCTTCTGACATTGAGGCAGAAGGGTGCCCATCTTCTGCATTTGGGATAGCATTCAATCTGTTTTTGCACAAAGGCATAGCAAATTTACGAGTCTGAGGTTCCACAAATACAAGTTTAACAAAGTTGCTTGAATGCAAGTTTTGTACATTCTTCCATCCACTTTGTCTTTTAGAGCTGCTTCTGCATTTCAGATTAAAATATCATTTTAGAGCCCAAAATAACAATGAAAAGTTCCATGCACGAGAGAGTACAGAGAGAGAGAGACCTGATTGAGAAGTAAACTAGTGGATGGGGTTGACAAGCTATTTGCATAGTATGTTCCTGCTGTGGAACAGATCAACCAGTTTCTTGAATTCACTTTGAAAATCAAAGCACTAGAAAAATAGAGATTCCAAATCAATGTCATAAACATTTCTTGAACTCAGAACTTATAGAATTCAGAACGATTACATTGAATAGACTCCTGAGAGATGACACGACCAAACCATCCGGGTTAAAGAGATGAGGAACACTAGCACAGGAAGATGCAGTATTTATCACATTAAAAAATCTCACTCTGTTGGGCATCATATCAACAGAGTAATAATCTAAGATTTCTAGCAAGGAACAAGATGAACACACTGTTGTTCCAGTAACTTCTTTCCAATGGAAAAAAAAGGAAATCCTGAACACCAAATCATATTCCAGTAACTTCTTCCCACGAGGCATATCATAAGATTCAATGTAGAAAAGTTAAACAAATTTACTAATGACACAATAAGTCTCATCCTCCCAATGCAAAGAATTGGGAAAGAACCCTCAAAACGTCGAAAGCATTATCAAAGAGTTTTTCAGTTCAATACAACAGAAATGTAATACTCCTTTTTGATAAAGTGAAACAACAGTTCAACGAAGTCAGAATTATGCGACAGAAAAGGCCAAGCGATTCGAATCATAAGAACAAAAACAAATTTCATTTCTCACTGGGGATGGAGAGAGCGAGAGGATGAAGGTAATTAGAAATCAGATTTTGGGTTTAGAAAGGAAATTTACCTCAACAGCAGTGATTTTCTTCCGTCTTTTGAATGAATCAAACAAGATTCACGCAGCTTTCTTCCTTGTGGATCAATTCTTCTCCGCGGAAGAAGACCCGCGAAATCGAAGGGAAGGATTGAGGAATCGAAAATGGAACCGGAGAAAGAGAGAAGAAAACAAAAGTCAGGGTTTAGTTTAACAAAGAGAAAAAAGAAAATGTTTAAAAATGCTATATTTTATTTCATTTCTCAAATTTGAAATTATTAAAAAAATATTATGTAAATATTTTTTTCCGTTAAATAATTTCTCATACATCGACATAACAGACATATATAATCAATAATTATACGAATAACACGATCACGTTAATTAGACGATTTACGACTAAAAACCAAATATTTTTATTTTCTTAATGTTCGTGAAAATAACAGTTTAGCCTATGTACTTTCAATTTTACAAAATTATCGGAACATTGATAGTCATTGTAGCTAAAAAAGATTACGAGCATGGTAGGCGGGTTCTTAAGATCTCTCTTACCGATATACGGGGAAAAAATATTTCTCGCAACATCGTTGCAGTTGAGAGCACTCAATTTTCTCTTTTAAGAGTCCATTTCGAGTGGAAACCTTCCCCTAGCCGACGCGTTTTAAAGCCTTGAGGGAAAGCATAAAAGGGAAAACCTAAAGAGAACAATATCTGTTAGCGATGGATTTTGGTCGTTACAAATGGTATCAGAGCCAGATACCGGACGATGTGCCAGCCTTCTCGTTGTTCCCCAAAGGGGGTAGACACGAGGTAGTGTGCCAATAAGGACGCTGGCACCCTTTCCTTCCTCCAAGCTATGTGGGACCGCCCCCAAATCCACCCTTTGGGGCCAGCGTCCCACATTGGTTTGGGAGGAGAACAAATCACCCTTTATAAATGTGTGGAAACCTTCCTAGCAGATGTGAGGAGGAGCCCAAGCCCAAAAGGGAAAGCCCAACGAGGATAATATCTGCTGCCAGTGGATCTGGGTCGTTACACATGTGTTAGCACCCCTATGACCTATATATATATCAATATAATTAGAAATTAAATGTGTTCATATATATTTTTTTTTTTTGTTAATTTACATTGGTTATAAAATTTAAAATTTAGAGAATTAAGTTATTATTAAAAATTTAGTTATTACAAAAATAATAATAATAAGGACACTAGAACTTAAATTAAAAGAGATCGCATTGGAGAAAGAAAATGGGAGACGTGGAGGCGCTGAAGGAAGAACTGATACTGCAGTGCAGTTTTATCCAACAGTTGCTCCGGCGATGGAGATCGGTTTCTTACACAAGATCAGACCAAAAGAATTTCAAGAAGAAACTCAAGAAGCTTCCGTGGTTATCATCACCAACACCACAGGATCAGACCCCGCGGAATCCACCACTCCTTCCGTTTCTTACCTCAAGGTCCCAACGTTCTTTCTCAAACCCTTCCGAAAAAGATTCGATTACTGCACCGATAACATCAAGGAAAAAGAAAACTCCATCGAGATCGAGAAGAAGAAGTGGCTCGCCGAAGTTGCCTCCATGTTCTGCAAAATCTTCGGCGGAGGAAAACTCTCTGCCTGCGGAATCGGGAGTAAAATCGATGGAGATGATGATGATGATGATTTTTTGAGCGAATCGGAAGCGGGAGAAGATTATCGCCAAGATCGAGAGGAAATTTTCGCGGCAGAATCGAATGGCGAATCTGAAACAGAGAATATAATTCGAAGCGACGAGAAGATTTCAAGCCAATCGAGACTTCCTATGTCGATCTTAGACCTATTTAGAAAGAGGAATTTCAATTTCAATTTCATAAAGAGCAGAATCTGCAAGGTGAAAAGTGGCTACCGAAACAGAAATCTCAATTACGAGAAAAATCTCAGAAACAATGAATCGGCTATGCTATTTGCAAACCGAGAAAATCATAAGCGATTGTTTCAAATTCCATCGAAAGATCGGAAACAGACGAAGGAAAAAAAATCGACGGCAATCTCATATCATGAAGGCGATGAAAACGGACAACGGCTATGGCAGAAAAGGATTCTAATGGGAGGAAGATGCAAACCTCTGAGGAATACTTCTGTAAGTCTTCGATATGATCCAAATGGCTTCATCTAGCCACAGATCCTTCCTCCATTGATGAACAAATGCCAAATTCTTTGAGCATTTTGAGATTCTTCATTTGTAAATTCCCCNTAGTGAGGGAATTAATAATTTTTGAAAGTTTAAGTTTAGTTTAATTATTTTTTTTTTTGGATAAAATAAAATAAAACTTCTGTATAATTTCTTTATTTTATTATTCACTGAATTTTTTTAAAAACTAATTTTCCTCACTTTTTTCATAATTTTAAAAAATATGTTGTGCAACAAAAGGGTTATTAACAAAATGCTAAACAAGGTAAATTTCAAAATTATAAATTTAAACTTTAAAATGTTTTAATAAATACACTAAATATACAATTAAAATGTTAAAATTTTATTATACATAAAATAATATTTATATTTAATAGATCCATTTTTTTTAAGAATCTATTAAATAAAAAGTTGCAAATTAAAAATTTTAGAAATTTATGTGATTATTTATTTATTATTATTATTATTATTATTTTATTATGATGTTCGAGCCACTTGCCACACAACGATTAAAAGGAAACCGTCCAAATAATACATAATTTTAAACTATTGAGGCTGCTAGTTTAAAAACTTACGGTCGTTTTGGGACCTGAGTCAAAATCAAATGTTGATATCTGAATTTATAAGTCGATTATGTAAATCTAATCGATGTTTTTGGTCAAAGTGCTTGTGTGTACGTTGCACGTCCTGCAAGTCACCATCAAAGATATCATGTCATTATGAGTCATCTGAATGTCGTAAACGTAGTGTCGATTATTGGTTAGAGTCACAAACAAGGCCATGAAGGTCTTATTAACCAGACGTCAATTTGTAGTCAGAGTTAGCTAAGCGTCGCACATCACGTGCTCGTCGCCGTTATAGGTCGGCCGGTGGAGTTATTCCCCGAAAATAAATAAATAAATAAATAAATACATGAGTTGTGGCTGTCGCAAACAATACAGCTGGGGCCAAGTGTCATTGATTGGTTATTGTCACAATATCATGACTTTCTTTTAAACCAATATTCTTCCTCTTTTTTAATTTATTAAATACTTTTCTTTTTAAAAAATATTTAAAATTCAAACTTCAATCTTCAACGTGTCGGCCAATGTTCTGATGCGACCATTCTTCACATATTTCCCCAATATTTTCTAATTAAAAATAATTATACATTTCTTAGTATAATTACATTTTTACCCCTTACTTTTAATTTAATTTCAATTTCAATTTACTCAAAATATTATATTTTTAATCTCTTTAGTCTTTTGCTTTTCATTAATTAAATAATTTTATTATTAGCGAAAATAAGTATTTAGTGAAAATGAATTAAACTAATTAATAATATAAATGTCTAAACCGATGTAATTATACCTTTCTTAGTATAATTACATTTTTACCCTTACTTTTAATTTAATTTCAATTTACTTCATAAATTTCAAAATATTATATTTTTAACCTCTTTAGTCTTTTAATTTTCATTAATTAAATAATTTTATTATTACCGAAAATAAGTGTTTAGTGAAAATTAATTAAACTAATTAATATAAATGATTTAAACCGAGAATAAGTATGTAAAGTCTTAAAATATGTAAAAAAATGTAATATTAAAAAATTATGAATTAAATGAAAATTATAATTAAGACGCCTAAAAATATATTTTATTTTCTTTTGATTCTTAAATTTTATTATGAAAAAATTAATTTTAAAATATTGAAAATAATGAGCTTAGGAATTTAAGGATATTTAATAATAGAAGTTCCATTAGATTATGGTTGATAGATATAAACAATGATGAGTAAAATGAGACAAAATAAAAAAATAAAATAAAAATAAAATAAAAATACATTCCCTTAATTTACTGCGTGTAAGTTGCGTTGTCTCTTTTATCTCTCTCGCGGTACGTCCATTCTCCTTCGCTGCTATTTCCTCGACAGAGCATTTCTTCTTCCAAGACCATGTTCAAAAATCTCGCCTCTTCTTCTACTTTCCTCTCCAACTAGCTTCAGATCCGCCATCCTCATTCCACTCTCCGGCGTAAGCATTTTCTTCCATTTCTGATCCATCCGCTTTCCTCCTTCTGCGATTGGTATGCTCTTCTATCATTTTACTGCTTTCCTTTCAGATCTTGCGCTTTATTTTTATTTTTCATTTACATCATCCACAGCTTTGCTATTGATTCAGCTTATTGATCGCGAATGTTAGTTGGAATGAAGTTTTGAATTGAATTCGGAATACTGTTTTTTTTTTTTTCTTTTTTCTTTTTTTTCTTTCTTTGAATTGGCCTTTTGTTGCTTTTGATGATTGATGATCGAAGTTGCCATTGATGTTAATGATCTGGATCCTCGATTCTTGTTCATTTAGGTGAATTTTGGTTTGGTTTGGTTTTGTCGGTGCTTTTGGTTGGAAATTTCCAATTCTCTTCCACCGACTTGAATTTGTTTATACTTTTCACAATGCCAGATGTGGATCATGATTTGTGGTTCGGTATTTCTCGTCCATTCGACTGCTGATGCGTGTATGCATATCTATCAAAGTTTGTAACGTACATTTCGTTGTATACTTACGTGGCTAGCAATGTAGATGAAAATTAAGTTTCCTTCCATGGTGTGTTTGATGTCAAATAACCATAATTTGGAATTGTAGTCGTTCTACGTGTACTTTCATGTTCATTACTTAGATTTCTAATCTATATTCCAAGCTTTTAAACACTCTTACTTGTTTTTCTCTGAAACAGCCCAGAATATTTGAGGTGAGCTTCATTTGAATTTTAGTACCATCAAAGCATCAACGATGAAGAAGGTCTTTGGTCAGACTGTCAGGGATATGTGAGTGATAATTCACATTTTAATGCTCATATATGACTTCATCACTGCAAGTGAATGTTAGAAATAAAAAGTTCTAGCACTGGATGATGTAGAGCCTGTTTGGTTTCTGGTTTATGATTGAAGTGCACAGCTGTAAGGGTTGTAAATTCTGTTTGACATGTTTCTGAATTTCAAATGGACGTTTTCTTTCACATCCTAAATTATTTTTAAAGTTCTAATTAGGGAAAGTTAAGTTTAAAATAGAGTAATTTTAAAATATTTAACAGTTTAAACTGGAAAATAAACATTTATCAGTATATGAACTTTTTCCAACTTTAATGACTTCATTTTATCATACTGTTCAATAAAGCTTTTCCAGCTTCTACTTTATTTTTAGTTGGTATGATTTATAAATGTTTTAAGTTCATAGAAGAGAGTAACTTTTAATTTGATCACGGTGTAAATTATAAAGATCATATAAGACAATTTATTAACTGTAGTGTTAATAGAATATACATTATAATTCTAAATTATCAACAATTATTTGGAAAGGTTGTTGTACTTTAGTTGGGTTTTCTATGTTCAAAATTTCTATATTAGTTTTTTAACTTTTATTTAATCAATCTGCTGAAGAAAGAACAAAGAATGTGATGTGGAAAGAGTTGTGAAATGTGAAGTTATGGTAAATTAGTGTATCTTAAATTTCCAAAGAAAAAAAAAAAAGAATGAAGGTCTATATGATTTATGATACAGAAACTAGTTTTGCAAATATTAAAAACTAAGAAAACAAAGTTCTATCTGATAGGTTCTTAAAAAGTTCAAATTCATGTTAAATAATGGTGTTCTGAAACTGTTTTCGGAACATATAGTTTAAAGAATATTTGAATGATGAAAGCTTAACAATTAGCTTTACTTTAAATTTATGCTTTTTTTATACTTCTTGAAAAAGTCTTGTAGTACTCTAACTAAAGACACCAGCAAAGGACCCTACAACCATTCTACTGAAGTACCGAAGCTTCTCTTCCCATTCTTAAACGATCTCAAGCTTCAAGGATCTGCAAAACTTCTAGGCATAATACTTGTGAATTAGATATTTTAAATCAAACATGCTTTTAGTTTTAAATCAAGAATTCTATATTAAATGTTCTCTGCAAATTATAGATTCGATGCTCTATGCCTATTGTATAGAATCAATGTGTTCCATGCTTCAAAAAACCTTAAATATTATCTTAACAAAACTTTCCTGTTATTCTTTTCTTAAAAAATTAATTTCAGGGTCGTGCTTCAATGTTGGCATTTTCCCTCTCTTTGTATGCTTGATTACCTTTTTGCATGATATTCACTTAAATGGCTTTGTATTTCATTTTCTTGCAGCAAGAGAGAGGTTAATAAGACAGTGCTTAAAGTTCCTCGATTGGAGCAGAAGGTATTTTTTGTTTTCTCCCTTAATGATTTTCTTTGGCTCTTCTCTGATAGATTCTCCTTGTAGGTGAAAATCGTTTGAAATGTGATACCTGGTCATTTAAGACTTCTAACTCTGACAATAAGATCATTTCCTGCCTGGCAGGTTCTTGATGCTACTAGCAATGAGCCTTGGGGCCCCCATGGAACACTTCTTGCAGAGATTGCTCAAGCAAGCAAAAATTAGTAAGCATCACATTTTTTCTTCTTTTTGATTGAAAGTGTTACCTGGTTTTCATGAATGATTTCTACTACCCACCCTGAATTAGAAGAGAGCTCATTCTAAATCTTAATGCAGTCATGAGTGTCAGATGATCATGGCAGTAATTTGGAAGCGTGTTAATGACTCTGGCAAAAATTGGCGGCATGTATACAAGGTTTGATTTCTGTCATTTGATATTGGCGCACATGTGTGCGAACATAATCTTTCTCCCCCCCAACAGTTCATTGTCTTCACAGGGGAAAAAAAATGTTATCTTCCATCAGTTTTTGTCATGATTTTTGAAAGTCCTTAAAGCTTGATTATATTATTCAGGGAAAAAGAAATCTTGATTTTCTGTTTCTTGCGTTCTTTGAGGGTACAGTTCTTTTAAAAGAAAATATGTTGTGCTTCAGGGTTTAACTGTCTTGGAGTATCTGGTGGCTCATGGATCCGAACGAGTAATAGACGAAATCAAGGATCATGCATACCAATTATCAGTAATACAGTTTCTTAGTTCTTTGTAACAACTACATGTTTTATTTAGTTTTCTCCATTTTCTTGGATGTTATTCTAATTTCTTAATCATTATTTTTTTCCCACTATAGGGCTTGTCCAGCTTTCAATATATTGATTCTAGTGGAAGGGATCAAGGATCAAATGTACGAAAGAAGTCGCAGAGTCTTGTGCTGCTAGTGAACGATTCTGAAAGAATCAGTGAGATTAGGCAGAAGGCTAATACTAACAGGGACAAGTGAGTGTAGTCTATATCTGTATATATATATATAACGCTCCATCTCTTTTCTGCTTCTTTCTCTATTCAATTTCTCCAATTTTGTCTATATGGCAGAAGTATCTGTGATTTTAATGCCTGCAGGTTATTTACTTAAAGTTTGGCGATCAATCTTGTATGATAATATGTTTGTGAATCATGTTCAATGTTTTCTTCTCCTTTCTTGGTCTTCAACTTTGTTTAATATTTTTTCCTTTAGAATCTGCATCTTTATTGTGTTGTCTGTTAGCTTCTCAAGCAAACTTCTCTCTGTCAAATATTGTAAGAACAGCATGAGCCTGTATTTTAGCCTGGTGAACTTGGAAATTAAATAAAATTTTTGGCATGAAAAAAAATCTGTCATTTGTTCTTCTTTCTTTCTTTCTTCGGTTGTCTTCTTCTTCTTCCTTCCCCCTTTCCTCATACATTTTTAAAATTAGGATAGCTCCTTGTAATTAGTTTAACGTGGTTGTGCTCAACAATAAATGCATTTGTATGACTGGATAGGTTTCGAAGTGCATCATTAGCTGGTGGAGCATATAGGCCAAACTCCAATGCTGGGGGGTATGGAGACCGTTATGATGATGATTATAATGAGGGACGCTATAGAAGCAGGGACGAAGATAGGAATAGCAATGGTTATGGAAGGGAAAGAGAATATGACTATAGAGCTGATGACCGTGGGAGGAATTCTGACTCAAATATACGTGATAGAGATCAATATAGGAGAGATGGTGAAGAACGCTATGGAAAAGATAGTCCCAGGGATGGTGATAGTTGGGGACGAAGAAGTGTTGATGATCACCGATATGGTTCAAGAAAGGATCAAGATAATGATCATGATGACAATGCACGGTATGTATCATGTGTTATCGAATTATTCTTTCACTATTATGTAAAGGAACCCCTTTTTTTGAGATAAGAAACATCAAAAAGGTAAAAGAAAAAAGAAGGTCAACAGCTAAATAACACAACCTAAAGGATAAAGAGACAGGAGTTCCTTCTCCAAAAAATAAGGGGTGAAACAAAAAAAACTCTAATCGAGGTTGGTAAGAGAAACAAGGTAATTAAGGAAAAAAAAGTGACGAGCACGCCAATTAGATGGATTGAACCAGACAATGTCAGAAATGTGATCAAGAGACTTTGACTTGTCAGAATCTTCTTACATTTCTTTCCTTCCAAATGGGCCACAAAATAGCTCCAACGGCACTAGACCAAATCACTCTGGCTTTGTCCTTGACACCAACTAAACAATAATGCTGAATGTAGGAGTGCCTCTTCTGAACCTTGTCTAAGATACTAATGCTGTTGAGAGCTACTGTGCAAAGGAAAATTTTGATATTTTTAGAACCAATCCTTCCCAGATCACTCTGGTGTACAATTTTGGCATGGGTTGTACTTAGCCTGTATTTCTTTTTCTTGCAGTGATGGTAGTGGAAGAGGTGATGACAGGTCTCCAGACGTGAGGTAATTCTTAAAAACTTTCATGGAATAGTGTGTTCAATTGAGTTCTATGAATTGAATTATGAGTTGAATCTCTTTTGGCAGGCGGCATGATCATAAATTTTCAGAGCAAGACACTGGTGCACCTCCTAGTTATGAAGAGGCAGTGAGCGAGTCTCAAAGCCCACCAGCTCATAATGATAGGTATTAGTTTTCTTCTGCTCAATTCTATTTCTAGTTTTAGCAGTTTTAATAACTGTTTAGTCAACTGGACATCTTTTATTGGAAAGGGACCAAGAAATCTCAAACTCTGCTCCTGCTACTTCATCTGCGCTTGTTACCAGTGCACCTAGCCAGTCAAGTCCCGTTCCTGGTACTCCAACATCTGGAAACCAGTTAATTGGGTCCTTTGATGCATTTGATCCTCGCAGTTCAGTCACAGGTGCACAAAACCTCTGTTAGTTTTTAATGCTATTAACCTCAGGTTGACCCCATTTAAATCTAGCTCTACCCAGCATGTGTTATCATCCTTTAAGAGTTTGATTGTGATAGCGACATTTACTGAGGAATATTAATAGTACTAAGGGCTTAAAGTTAAAACTGGGAAATTTAGATTTCATTTTGATAGGGAAGAATCTCCCCCTCCCCTCTTCAGTATTGTGTATTTTGGTTTTCATAAGGTTGCTGGAATTGGTGATGACAATATTGTTATCTACTTCACGAATATGACTTGAATTGTACATATCGTGGATAGGTAGTATGGTTCACTCAATTGCCTCTGTCACAGCGACATCATGTTTTTCATAAAATATTGATTCAGAGGGCATATTTTAAATGATGAAGGTTCTTGGATGCTGTATACAATGAAGTGTATGTATGGACATATGTCAATTTGGATGATGTAGGGAAAGTAGTGAAACGTGATCTAATGAAATAAATCTATAATGCATTTCATTCTATCGTTATAGGTAGCCTACTTCCCACGGTCACCATTTTAACGTAGTATAGTAGTTACACATGAATTGTGTTATGCAATAAACATCTCCTCTGTATCCTGTTTCTATGCAATTTTTTGAGTATCAATTAAATGCATAATTCTGTAGAGAGGTTTTGGATCCCAGTCTGATATAGTTTAAAGGTTACTTACATATCGACATACAAGTGTTTGGCATGGTAGAAAAAGTTGATGTACAAGTCTTTTTGCGTACCATCCTATCAAAGATAATCCAACATGGGTCTGTTAAGGATAATCCACTCTTTTGACTCAAACCAAACTATAAGCTATCTTACTTTGTTGGTTCTTGGCACTAAACCCCAGGTACTTCCCCCCTTTTTTCAGCTGCTCCAACTGTTCCACCAAACAATACTGAGATGGACTTACTTGGCTCACTGACGGATTTTCCTTCAAACCCATTGGCCATTATGCCAGTGGAGTCTGCAAACGTGACTGGAGCCTTCGAGCCTGATTCCCACATGAACTCTGGAGCAGGAACCTTGCACGCTACTATGTCAGTAGCTAGTGTCAGTAATCAGGTATATGATGGTGCATTTTAAGTTTTTCATTCACAGTGTAGAAGTGCCCACTCTGATAAAATTACATATATACATCGTTCCCTTTGGTTTTCCATTATCTGTCACAACTAAACGGACATTTTTCATATATTTTTCTAATCAAACACATAAAAGATAGAAACTTTAGTTGAACTGAATCCGTATTGAGCACCTTCGAATTATGTACTTGCAGAGTTTTGAAGATCCTTTTGGCGACACTCCTTTTAAAGCTATGCTTTCTGATGATGGTGCCCCTCAATTCCATTCTTCTGCTATGACAGATTCTCTCCAGTCTTCCCTGCATCAAAGCCTTGGTCAACCCCAACCTTCTTCCATGACAGATCCTCTCCAGTCTTCCCTACACCAAAACCTTGGACAATCTCATCCTTCTACTATGACAGATCCTTTCCAGTCTTCTCTGCACCAAGGCCTTGGACAATCCCAAGGAGCTACACCGGAAACAAACCAAGTCTCTACTTCTGAATTTAGTAATGGATTTTCTGCTTCAACTGGTGCATCTGGCTTATCCAGTTTGCAAGCACCATCAGACCCACAGTTTCTTCCAGGGCCATCCACTATTCCAGAACCCGAGATTGATATACTGGCAGATATTCTACCTCCTTCTGGACCTCCATCTGGACCTCCATCTAACACAGCATCCCTGGCAACTTATTCATTCCCCAGCGACCAGCCTGCGTTGCCTACTCCCTTCTCAGATCCTGCTCAACCTCATCAAAATTTTACAGCTTTAAGCAATCAGCCTTCAAAACCAAATGATTGCTCCGTCCTTAATTTGCAACCCCAACCAGGAACTACGGCACCTTTGTACTCAAATATGGCTTTCCCGCCTCAAAGTGCACCTACTGGACAGCTTGGATATGGTGCCCCACAGGGAGGATCTACAGCACCTGCTGGTCAGTTAAGCTATGGGCCCCCACAGGGAGGATCTGCAGCACCTACTGGACAGTTTGGCTATGGGATGGCCCCACAGGGAGGATCTACAGCACCCACTGGACAGCATGGCTATGGGGGTCCACAGGGGGGATCTACGGAACCTACTGGACAGCATGGCTATGGGGGTCCACAGGGGGGATCTACAGCACCCACTGGACAGCTTGGCTATGGGGCCCCCCAGGGAGGATCTACAGCTCCTTTCTATCCACAGATGGCTTCAACAAGCAGTTCAAATCCGCAGGCTAATGGTGGTGGAGGCTATTTTATAGAGAATGTAGGATCTGCTGCTTCTGTTACGACACAAATTGCTCAGCAAAATCCAAGTGGGCCAGCTGCTCCACTTGGCAGTGGAAACATGCAGCATCATGGCGTTACATCCCAGCCATTAGCTTCACATGGAGCTTATCAGGTACAAAATGGACATGCTGCACAGCCAAGGAGTGATGATTTTCTGGGCAGCATTCTTCCGCAAGCTGCACCCCCTCAAGTTCCGTTACAACAAGGTTTTCCAACCTTAACAGATTCACTTTCAATAGCATCTCAACCGTCTAAGGGCAAATTTGAGACGAAGTCAACAGTCTGGACTGACACTCTTAACAGAGGGCTAGTTGATTTGAACATATCTGGCCGTGAGTTCGTGCTCCCTCAGATTCTTACTTGTGTATGTATGCATCATATCTGTTGTCTCTGATAGTTAACTAAATATGTTGCTCTATGTGCAGCTAAAACAAATCCATTGGCAGACATTGGAGTGGATTTTGATTCCATAAATCGGAAAGAGAAGAGGATGGAAAAACCTACTACAACTGCAGTAACTTCTACTATCACCATGGGTAAAGCTATGGGATCTGGTTCTGGAATGGGTCGTGCCGGTGCGGGTGCCCTCAGAGCTCCATCTAACCCAATGATGGGTTCAGGTATGGGTATGAACAATGTTGGCATGGGAGGGCCTTACGGAGGAATCAATCAACCCATGGGAATGGGAATGGGTATGAGTATGGGTATGAACAATGCTGGTATGAATCCGGGAATGGGCATGGGCATGAACCCTGGGATGGGAATGAACCAGGGCATGAACCCTGGGATGGGAATGGGAATGAACCCGGGTATGAACCCTGGGATGGGAATGAACCCGGGTATGGGAATGAACCCTGGCATGGGAATGAATATGGGTATGGGACAAGGAATGCAATTCCGATCACCAGGTGGATATCAGCTGGGATCGAATGCTTCGGGTAGTTATAATCCAATGATGAGTGGGTACGCCCCCCAACAATCATATGGTGGTGGCTACCAATAATAAACCAAGTTGAAGATTCACAAGTGTAGCACCAGTTTTACATGAGAGTGTACCAGATTGGGATGGCCAACTTGATGTGTTGCCATTGGAAGTTCTTCTTCACATTGGACATTTGGTGAAGAGCAAAAATGCTGCCATTTCATTCATTTCTATGAAATCTGCTGGATGCGATGTTCATTTGTTTGATATTCTTTGCATGCTTTAACATTTCTAGCGACATACCCCGAGAGTTCTACAGGTGAGTTGCTTGCTGATCGTATTCTTATCACAATTTGTATACAAACTGAACATCGATAAATGAGAGGATATACCTCGATTTTTATTAGCAACATATAATATATATATATATATATATATATGTACAATACACATATTATGAACCATACATTTCTCTGATAGATCATATCATCTCTTTTTCAATGTGAGTTCGTACTGTCTTCCACATCATGACTGGTGCCGTGTTGTGTGTCACATCTTTGCTAATCAACAGGGAAAAAAAAAGACCATCTTTGATGTCACCAGATGTTCAGAAAGGTATGTACCGTTGATTTTCAGGTTCAAGGAAAATAGATTTTCTTAGTTTTTCCTACCCAATAATTATTTGATTCNTTTTTTTTTTTTTTTTTTTTTTTTTTTTTTTTTTGAAAATATGTTTGTTTTTGCACCATTCTTAGAAAATCTATCTAATTTAAAGAAGTCAAAGTATGTAATTGAGGTTTGAGAATTAACCGAAGTCAAAGTACGTAATTGAGGTTTGAGAATCAAAGTTAATTAAATAAACACGATTCTACATAATAGTATGATATTATATTATTCACTTTAATATCAATTCACTTTAAATATAAACTCTATGTACCTTTTACATAATAGTATAATATTATTCACTTTTAAGTATAAACTCTTTAAGAATCCAGATCAGTTAAATAAATACGATAATAATATGATATTGTTCTCTTTAAATATAAACTCTTTGAAAATTCAAGTCAGTTAAATAAATTCAAATATAATATTGTACACTTTAAGTATAAACTCTCATGAAATTATCCACTTTAATTATAAGCTCTCAATTATTGAATATAATTCATGTTCATACACAATGATATGATAATATCCACTTTATAAACTTTCAATTGTCCATTTTAATTATTCACTTTGAGTGTAAGCTCTCAATTGTCTACTTTGATTATTCAAAGTGAGTATAATCTCTCAATTGTACACTTGAATATAAACTCTCAATGGTACACTTCGAGTATAAACTCTTATAGCCCAGACATGTGTATGGCTCTCAACTATAAATCCATAATCACTTCTGTAAAACTTTTATCATCCAACATGATCGACAGAATTGCAATGTAACGACAGAATTGCAAAGTTAATACAGATACTATTTCATTTAAATAATACATCGTTCTTCCCCAAGTAGAATTTTCAGTTCTGTTCCACGAACATCGTAATCCAAATGGAGAAAACCCTAATCTAAACACCGATTCAGCTTTAAAGCTCTCTAACACTACCTCAATGGCAAATCAACACCGCTAACCTTCATTCTGAACGCGAATCACACCTCTAGGCTTTCTAAGCTCTCTCGCCTCTAATTCTCCTCGCCAATTGAATATCCTTAGGCATAATCGTAACTCTCTTAGCATGAATTGCACAGAGGTTAGTATCCTCGAACAATCCGACGAGATAGGCTTCTGCCGCCTCCTGCAATGCCGCTACGGCGCTGCTTTGGAACCGGAGATCAGTCTTGAAGTCCTGAGCGATCTCTCTAACGAGCCGCTGGAACGGAAGCTTACGGATTAGAAGCTCGGTGCTCTTCTGGTACTTTCTAATTTCCCTCAGCGCCACCGTTCCCGGCCTAAATCTATGCGGCTTCTTCACTCCTCCCGTTGCAGGAGCTGATTTCCGAGCGGCTTTCGTCGCTAGCTGCTTCCTCGGAGCCTTACCGCCGGTGGATTTACGAGCAGTTTGCTTAGTACGAGCCATTGACGCGGCAGCGGGAAAAGGCTTCGGATGAAATTTTTGAGAGCGAAAGACGAAAATGAATATTTCGATGTGAGAAGCGGAAGAGACACGAGAGTATTTATAGGTGATTGCTCGGATGATGGAGGGTAAATGTGACCCGTCGATTGGAGTTTGTGTTTTACGGTTGAGATCATGTTTTGAGTTGAGCACGCGGATCGCTATCCGCGCCTTTAGCAGGCGGGAATTTGAGAGAGGGAATTAAAATATCTAACCCTCGCTTTACTTTTCGTCCTTTGAAAATCAATTCTTGTAATTGAACCTTTTTATAATAAAATTCCAATAAAAACATGTTTTTTTTTTTTGTTAACTTATTGGCTCATATAATTTGATATTCGTAAGTTAATAATCAAACGGGTTGTTTGATATCGACCAATCCAACATTCTTTTCTTGATTTTAAAAGGGTTGTTTGATATCGACCAATCCAACCTTCTTTTCTTGATTTTAAAATATTATTTAAATAAACGGTTACAGGTCTAAAAATTCTATTATATAAGACAAATAAAAGCATAATTAACAAATACATATTTGTCAACCTACCTATATATAAACATATATATAAACAGTAAAAACATATATTTTCGACCAAAATGTTATCCGTGTCGAAAAAAATAAGCCCATAAAGAACCCCACGAAAGAGTAAGTGAACTCTAAATCGAGATTAGATTAGACACCTCTTTCCTAATTTTTTCTATCCGACCTAATGGTTGAAGTTCCTTGTTCCTAGTTTCTCGAAGGACATTTCTTGTATGCATGTTTGTCGTGCTCGGATTCTTCGTCGGTGATGTCAGCTCGACGTTGATCTTCTTCTTTTTCACCCCTGCATTTAGAGATAAGAGTTCAGAGTTTGTCTAGCACTATTAGATAAGTGCAAAATGTAATAACAATGGTTTTGTGTAGCCATTAGACGGGGAAAAAAACTTCTATGGCTAAAGTTGGCTATAAAAATGGCAGATTCTCAAAACTTTATCAGTAACCATCATTTAGGTAATCATCTATAAACGCTCCACGACTTGAAGGAATGATAATGCAACGCAACCCTGAGGTCGTTCGAACCGAAACTTTTCGAGCAGTATATATATGTATTTTACGAGCACATTCTAAGAGCAGTATATAAAAAGTAGATCAAGAGAGATTACATACACTGAATAAATAATAAGTCCAATGACAACAACAGCAAAGGCCAAGTAGTAAATCCAATCAACCTGCAAAAAATGACTAGATTTAGACAAACAAAACGTCCGATATGACTCATGAAAGAAAAGAAAAGAACGACGTGATGGTGACGAATGACCACGAACCATCTCGTTATATGCGATGACACGAATTACGATCGACCACATGTCCGAGGTCAGTAAAGAGAGGTTCAACATTGTGGATCCGCTAACCTGCGAAAATGCATACTTTTAGAACCAAACTCTAATGTAAGAGGTGCTAGAGATCTAAAATACTAGCAGACTATTTGGGAGATGAACCATTCAGCCATCAACTTGCATAATATTGATAAGAAATATTCCAATCCATACCTGAAGCAGTACAGGGACAAGCGAGTAAAACATGAACATAGCCACAGAAAACCCAGCAAAAGGAATTGCCTGAATGAAATAAGATAGAAAACAATAACAATCGAGTATCAAATTATAGGAGAGATTGAGTTTAGTTCAAGCCCGCCGCTAGCCGATATTGTCCTCTTTGAGTTTTTCCTTTCGCTCTTCCCCTTAGGGTCTTCAAAAAGCGTCTGCTAGGAGAGGTTTTCATACCATTATAAAGAATGCTTTGTTCTCCTCTCCAACCGACGTGGGATCCACAATCCATGCCCCCCCCCCCTCTCTCTCTCGAGGCCTAACGTCCTTGTTGGCACATCGCCTCGTGTCCATCCCCCTTCAGGACTCAACCTCTTCGCTGGCACATCCTCAGGTGTCTGGCTCTGATGCCATTTGTAACCGCCCAAGCCCACGACTGGTAGATATTGTCCTCTTTGGGCTTTCCTTTATGGACTTCCCCTCAAGGTTTTTAAAATGCGTCTGCTAGGGAGAGGTTTCCACACCCTTTTGATTCGTTCTCTCCCCAACCGATGTGAGATCTCACAATCCACCCACCTTCAAGGTCCAGCGTCCTTGCTGGTATTCGTTACTCTCTCCAATCAATGTGGGATCTCACAAATTAACACTAAAAACTCCATCTATGCAGCCCATCTCTAAAGTTTTGGCAAGTAAAAGTAAGTCATATGGATTAAACGACTTGGCTTCATAAAAGATCCAGTGACAGACGAAACCAACAACAGAAGCATGTCAGGTCGATGGATTCCTAGCTGCCCCCCATTTTTGCATTTGGCGTAGGATTTTCATTTCGGCTTGATGTTGCAAATGAAAACATCTTATCTTTATCAAACCGAAAGGTATTCTCTTTATGAAGTACTACTTTTCTAAGGAGGGAAGGTATGCTATGTGACAGTGCGAGTTAAAGAGAGAAAGAGAAGAGGCCTTACTGCTCCGGCTGTCCATCGAATGGATTTTAATTCATTGCGCTCAATTATGCTTCTAAGGAAATCATCAAGGGAAACATGATACATAAACTTTTAAAAGATGTCACAGGCACACAGTCACCTTAGTGCCCGCTCGATTTCGAGACATTTCTTAGACCAAAAAACCAAAACAATATCACATCGAGACGTATACAAAATTTATGTATATGCATAGAAAAAATACCATAGAACATTGAGACGTATATAAAATTAAGGATACATTTGAATTGCACTGACGATGGCACCGAAGGTGCCCAACATCGCCATTAGCTCAACTCTATCAGCATTCTTCACCAGAAATTCCTTCAGTAGAAAGTTAAACATTTATCAAGTGTTTAATAATTGTATATCACAAACCAATCATCAAATGGCTTGAGTCTATCTGTAACGGAAAAAGTAACTGCTACTGCGCACATGTGGCCTTACCACGCTGACATTAGTAACTGCATAAAGGGTAGCAGCAGCTATAACAAGAGCATCCCCTTTAAGTGGGCTGGTTCCTCCTGCAGGTCATATTGGTGCATGTAAGTACAAGGAAACATCATTTTGCAAGGTTCATCACGAAAATGCTTACGGATGTAATAGAATGTCATAAAAATCAAATTGGGGGTTGGTTGGAGAGGGGAATGAAGCGTTATTTATAAGGGTGTGGAAACCTCTCCCTTGTAGACGCGTTTTAAATCCTTGAGGGTAAGCCCGGAAGGGAAAGCCCAAAGAGGACAATATCTGCTAGCGGTGAGCTTGAGCTGTTACAAATGGTATCATAGCCAGGCACTAAACGGTGTGTCAACGAGGACACTAGTCCCCCAAGAGAGGTGGATTGTGAGACGCCACATTAGTTGGAGAGGGGAACGAAGCGTTCCTTATAAGGATGTGGGAACCTCTCCCTAGTAGGCGCGTTTTAAAACCTCAAGGGAAAGCCCAAAGAGGACAACATTTGCTAGCAGTGGGCTTGAGCTATTACAAATGATATTAGAGTCAGGCACTGAATGGTGTGTCAGCGAGGACGTTGGTCCCCCAAGAGAGGTGGATTGTGAGATCCCGCATTGGTTGGAGAGGGGAACGAAGCATTCTTTATAAGGGTGTGAAAACTTCTCCCTAGTAGACGCGTTTTAAAACCTTAAGAGGAATTTCGAAAGGAAAAACCCAAAGAGGACAATATTTGGTGGCGGTAGGCTTGGGCTCTTACAGGATAAGGGGTGAGAGAGAGGGAGAGAGGACTTAATGGTGTTCGTGTCGTTACCAGCTCGGTCACCAGCGTGAACATCAGAAAAAATGACCATGACAAGACCAGCAACACAAACAACAACACCAGCTATCTTCCTGAATCTGTATTTTGTTTTCAGGAAAAGCCAGGTTAGCAGCATAACACAAGGGATTGTCCAACAATCCAGCAGCATGACACTTGTGAGAGATGTGTACTGATAGGCCTTCACAACTGCACCTCACATCAGCACAACGCCAGTATCAAATTATTAAACATTTAGGCAAAATATTACGATATAAGAAGTAAAGACTAATATATATATAGACTTCTATAGCTCATGACTCATGGGCAATGATGATTAGAGAAGGTTCATGAAAATCCTCTTTTACAAGAAGAACACACAGCGCGAAAGAACGTTCTTAATATTGGTATGTCCTATAACGTTTCGTTTTATCAAAGAATATCGTCAAGACAAGAAAAATCTCCGTACCAAGGTAGTTGGCTTCTACATCTACCAATCCTAGTGGTACGTAGAAGTACCATTTGGCCTGTAAGATTTAAAAAGAAGATAAGTAAGAAATTCACGCATCAGAGATATGAATTAGCAAAAGAAAAGAATATCAACCGCATAACTAAACACGAGTTGTTCTGACATCTTCATGTGGAGAATGTCTAATAGATCAGGGGCTCCCATGTCACCTTATAATTCAGCGTTGTACAAAGAAATAGTGTAATGGCCTACGCCCACTGCTATCAGATATTATCCGATTTGGCTCGTTACGTATTGCCGTTAGCCTCACGGTTTTAAAACACGTCTACTAGGAAGAAGTTTCCACACCTTTATAAGGAATGCTTCATTCTCCTCTCCAACCGATGTGGGATCTCACAATCCACCCCCCTTGTGAGCCCAGCGTCCTCGTTGGCACACCACCCGGTGTTTGGCTCTGATACCATTTGTAATAGCCCAAGTCCACCGCTAATAGATATTATTCGCTTTGGCACGTTACATATTGCCATCAGCATAACGGTTTTAAAACGTGTCAACTAAGGAGAAATTTCCACGCCCTTATAAAGAATGCTTCGTTCTCTTCTCCAATCGATGTGGGATCTCACAAATAGCAGCTGGTATAATCAAGCCATCAACAATTCACATCTCTAATTCAACAGCCAAATTATTATAGGATGCAACGGCCACCTTTAGCCATCTATCTAACGAAGGTAGCTATATCTAAGTTAAACTTTTATGCACGAGGTGAACTTTAAAAGATTTTCATAACAGCATTACGATTACTATGTTTGGTGCCCAACATGTGCTCTGTCTAAATATTTTGAACTTGGCTATTGCCATGCAAAAGAATTCAAAAACAACAAAAGCAGCAAGAAAATATAGTCTGGAAAACTTCATCAACAATATGAGGAACATTCAATTGTTTAGCTTCTTTCTCCATCAACTATCAAATTTCAACGGGTAGCCATTCAATCAGTCCAAAATGTATCAAAGCAAAAAGAATCACAATCACCTTGAGTGCTTTCTTACGGTAGAGCACTATACTTCCATAGACAATGGCCAAGAGGACATAGTTTATAAAGGACTGTGAAGTCGGTGCATTAATTCCTGCCCAAAAGAGTATGAAGTGTTAATAACTAATAAATTATTGCATATTTAAGAATGTCCCGATGTAATGGTCCAAGTCCACCGCTAGCAGATATTGTCCTTTTTGGGTTTTTCCTTTCGAACTTCTCCTTGATGTTTTTAAAATGCGTCTACTAGGGAGAGGTTTCCACACCTATATAAAGGGTGTTTCGTTCTCCTCCCCAACCGACGTGGGATATCACAATTCACCCTCCTTCAGGGCCCATCATCTTCGCTGATACTCGTTCAGTGGCTCTTCTACCATTTGTAATGGCCCAAACCCACCGCTAACAGATATTTTTCTCTTTCGGCTTTTCCTTTCGGGCTTCCCCTCAAGGTTTCCACACCCTTATATACGGTATTTCGTTCTCCTCCCCGATCGAGGTGGGATATCACAAGCCACGGGTTCTTATTTAGCTCCAAAAAAGTAAACTATTCAATTACCACTAAATCAAAAGGCTTAAGCTAAAGTGATTGCGTTCAACGGTAAGTGGGGGTGAGAATTAACCTCATAGAGGATATTGTTTAAGCTAGACTTTTGTATGAGTTCTTAACATGAAGTAAAACTTAAATCATATGAAAGGAAAGTAAATCTTCCATTTGCGCTTTGTAGAACTCCCTGTTCTTCCCAGACAAGTTGAAGTTCAAACCAAAACTATTTATAATGCACAGAATCCTCATATTTCCAACTCAGAATAGTACACGAAAATCCAAGAAAAAGACGCAGAAAAATACGAAGAATGTACCTCTTTTCGCGAGTTCAGAGGATGCAGAGCCAGTGAAAGTGGTAAGAAGAGACAAAAATTGTCCCAATCCAAGACCGATTACGGTCTTTTTCGAACAAAAATCCTTGAAACTGCTCATTATCTTCTCCAAACAAGATTAGAGAGAAGAATTTAAGTCGGAAACAAGAGATGGGCAGTAGAGATGAATGGATGAGAAGATTTCCCAACTTGAACGTGAGTTATTGCAGCCGTCAGAGAACGCATTTAACCATCTGAAATCTATAAATTGTGCCGAATTTCCGGAGCTGTTGTTGGCGAACGGAATTTCACGTTTTATCCTCTTGGGAATTAAATCTTGATTGTGGCAAAATCATATGAAATGATCGGCCCTATGGTAGTCAAAGGCTACCAAAATTTCAAATATTTTAATGCAAGGCTTCCCAACCAACGCCATGGATTTTTCTTTGCTAAATAAAATAATAATAATAATTAATATTATTATTATTATTTTTAAATAAAAAATAAAAAATTGTTGCCACTCCTTTCCCTCTCTATCTCACAATTCACTCTCTTTGGGGCTAGCGTCTTGTTGCCACACTATCTGGTGTCCACCCCCTTCGGGGCTTAGCATCCTCGCTGGCATACCGCCCGACGTCTGTCTTTTATACCATTTGTAATGGTCCAAAGCTCACCGCTAGCAAATATTGTCCCCTTTAGGTTTTTCGTTTTCAGCTTTTTCTATAAGGGTTTTAAAACACATCTACGAGGGAGAGGCTTCTACATACTTGTAAATAACGTTTCGTTCCTCTCTTCAATCAGTGTGGGATCTCACAACTCGAGTAGTAACAAATTGTATTGACGAGTTGATTCCACGTGAAATCTCGTACTTTTGATGCATTAAAAGAAGTCGGGTTTAGCGATACAATAAAAATGAAAATGAATTAAGTAAATAAACAAGTAAAAACTCAGAGTAACAATGCAATGTTTGGCTCTGCTGCTATTTATTTAAATATCGTCAATTTTTTTAACAATCTGTCAAATCTACACGCACTCTGAGCTTTACTATAACATTCCCACACGCCCAACCTCATCGTTACCTAAATGTACTACTATCGTGTATTAGCTGATCAAATCTCGAAATGTCATTTTCAAAATACAGGCATGTAAAACTCCATTTATCTATCTCAATACTAGATTATAAGAACTTCTCCTGAAATTTATCTTTAGTTTGCCTCGTACTAAGAAAGGTTATGACTCTATTTGTTCAGTCGTTGAACGGTTTAGTAAAACGACACATGTTTATTGACAGTAAGAACACGTTGGATGCTATGAATATTGATCGTTTAGGACAAAGATGATACGAACATTGAGATAGAGTAATTAATCGACCTATTCAATTTTTCGAATGACTAACTCAATGTTTAGCCTTGATTACTACCTGTTCTTCATCTATTCGAGTCGAACATTTAAACCTACAAAATTCATATTTATTATATATAAATAAACTAATCTTAAAAAAAATATATAATATTAAATTTTTAATTTTTTACCTAATAAGTTTTAAATTTTTTAATAATTTACGATCTAAATCGACTTTATTAAATCATTTAATTTTATATATAATATATATATAAATTTGTTAGTTTAAGAAACAAGGATTAACCTATAATTTTACACCCGCGAAAAAGAGAAAAAATCTTCGTCGAATGTCCGTTGCTGTGCTCGTGACCGCGCGTCGGGGTTGTCAACAGAGAATCAGCTCATCCTTCTGAAATTTCTTAGTCCAATCTCCACTGAATTTGTTTCAGGTGATCGGAATTTCAGTTTCTTGTAATAGGTCATCAAATTTTGCTTTTGGAATTGACGGCCAGTGGCAAGTGGATAGACGAATGGAGATTGAAGGGGCTGTGTGAAGACGGGTCCTGATTTTATCACGGGGGATATAATTGAATTGTTTATGTTTTGATTCTTCTCATTATTACTTAGTTTTTCTTGAGTGGTTTGGTTTTAAAATCTGACTCTCTTTGTATTTCTTACTGTCTGCGATTTTGCCTCATCGCCATTGTTGTTTATTCTTTCTTTGTGCAGATGGAGCAGTCTATATCATCACTGGCATTCAAGGGATCCGTGCCTGAAGCAATTATCGAATCCAAAAATCAAAAAAAACTATTTGTGGTTTATATTTCCGGTAAATTTTTAGTCGTTCTACCTTACTCAAGGGTTTTTCTGATTTGGACGTCTTTTAGATGGAAGGAGGAAAGTCAACTTTTGTTATCCTTAAGTAGAGGGGGAGTAACTGGTCGAAGTGATGATGTATATCTATACTTTCTCCCTTTTTCCCTGTATGTTTCTACTTAGATATAGCCAACCTAGAGTTTCTACTTGGAAAAGCACATTCAAGAAGATCAGTTTATTTGTTCGTTCCTTTTTTATGGTTATCAGGATAGGTGAATTATTAAGGACCCGTATCAAAATTGATTTCTTACCCAAATCCAAGGATATATGAACGATTAGTTCTAGGTGTGCAAAAATTTAGGAGAATTCTGTTTTTCTTAATCACATTATTGCAAGGAATTCAGTTCTTATACTCAAGTAGGCCTGCAAATTTGTTCATGTTCAGGTGCTCTCTCGGTTGTATTACCATTGGGTTTTAGCCCCCCAAAGATGTTGACACATGGAGTGCCTTACACACATCTTTGTTAATATTCCATTTTTCCTCATTAATCTATATCGGAGGCCTTTTGTTTGACCTCTCTTTTCAGGATTAGGGATCCCTTGTCCATAAGCCTTCACGTTATCTTCCACTCTTGTTTTGTCTAATGAAGTTTCCTTGTTTCTTATTTTAACAAATTCAGTCAACTATGGGAAAAAGTATTTTGTGATGTGGGATTCTTTTCTAGCACCTACAAATTTCCTTATGCTTTTAGCACAGGTGACACTTGCCGTTAATATTGTATATTCCACTAGTTCGTACCCCATTTTCTTTGAGATTAACATGAATATCCATTCCCCCGGGGCTGGCAGATGCAGAGAGAGAGAGAGAGAGAGAGAGGGAAAAAAGTAAGAAAAAAGGAAAAGGAAAAATGAAGGAAAAGAGGAAAAAAGAGAGCCGAAAGTTTTCTCTAAGATATGAGAATTCTGTGTAGTTAAACAACTAATGTGTGATGGATTGGATGTTCTATTTATGTGAGGTCCTGCAGCATAGAAGTAAGGAGAATGGGCCATGCCAGGGTGTTGATTAGGAAATCATTGGGAGAGAGGAAGGTTGTGTTGCACCTAATTGTCATTTTTCTGTTGGGTCCCATGGATGGTAATTGGAAGGGGAGCTTCAACTAGATTCTGTGAGGAAAGGTCTAAGACTCCTGAATTTCCTGGGGTTTCTTTAGCTTGAGATTTTACAACCGCACTTACCTATAGAAGAACATTTTAATCTCTATTTTCTTTTCAGTTTTCTATTCCAAAACCCATCAACAATCTCAAGATATTATAACAACTGACTACTATGAGAATTTTGAATTTTGTGCTGTTGTAATTTATCCTTCTCCTTCCCCTTTTATTTTATTTAGGTGATGATGCTGAATCAAGCAGTTTGGAAAGTTCAACTTGGACAAGTTCAAGGGTAAACTTCTATCTGGAGTCTCAAATACTTGAATTGACGATTAATGTTCCTTCGTTTGATGGTTTACCAGGTGGCTGAAGCAGTGTCAAAATACTGCGTTTTATTGCATATTCCTGCTGGAAGCTCTGATGCTGCTCAGTTTTCATCGATATGTATCCTTATATTGAGTAGCATTTTTCAGTTGTTATCTGTATTGCATGTTACTGGGCATGGCTTGACTTACTGTTATGAAATCATAACCTGAGCAATAAAAATTGGTTTGTACATCCTTTTTTTCTTGTTAAAAAAAAAAAAATAGAATTGGTTAAAATTGATTTCACATTGGCCTTGACGTTGGGTCTCTGTTAACTACAATAATAAAAAGTTGATTTGGAATATTTTTTAGTTAATTTTCTAACATTTTTTTATGCTGACATGGCAATAGTTGACTAGTTTAATAATTTGTCTTTTTTCATAAATTATATAAATCAACAATTAAACCAATAGAGTAATCTTGTATTTTGTTGTGGAGACACCAAGACAGACTGAATCCTTGAATAATTGGTTCCAACGATTTTAGTTGTACTCATAATCAAATGAACAGTTATTGTCTACATTTCCACAACGGCCGTAGATGCTAGGGTGAAGAAAAACATGGGAGTTTCTGTACTACTGCTGTACTTACAGCTCCAAGAGCCAAATTCCAACAAAAAAAAAAACAAAAAAAAAACAGACATTTTTAGGAATTTTGAACCCCAAGTTACTTCATTCAATGTCTTGGGGAGGATGGGTTGCTAGTTCTTTATCTCCACAACGATGTTGAAGAAACATATTGTTGAAAAAATTGCCTCAAATGAACTAGTCATCTTGGGAGATATGATGGAAATCCGTGAAACAAATGTAATATGTAGCTACAACCACTCATCTAATTCTCTATTGTGTATGGATATTCTTAAGTGGAGGCATCGAATTTTCTTCTCTTCCTTCTACCTCTTACGTTAAACTTAAAATCCTTCTCCATGCATTGTTTGCATTTGATTATAAAGTTTTGAGGACATATTCTGCTCATACCTTCATTTTTCTTTATGAACAAACTGCTACTGTCAACAGCATACCTACTGAAACCTTGGGTATCTCCTACTACATTTATTCTCTTCAGATTTTCAAGACTGAGACCACCTTCCATTGTGTAGTTTGGACTTTTATATTTCGTTTTTTTTTTTTGAACTCTTAGATCTTTTCAAAATATATTTAATCATAAGGCGTCTATAAAGCTGGTATAATTGTATTTGATCTGTAGATCAAAGTTATCAGTGCCTACTACTGTCATGTCTAAAAGCAGTAACACTCAAGGAGTGGTGATAACTGTATTATTTATTTATTATTATTATTTTTAGTTAGTGCTTGATGAGAATTTGTACGATTTCTAAATAGGATTGTTATTCTTTTTCCTTGGGCTAGCTTCTCAGCTTGATATATCTTCTTTCCCCCAGTCTCTAAATGACATCATGAACTTGATCTCTAATACTTTTCAAGGTCGAAGTTTTTTCCTTGCATCAGTCTACTGCAGACCCGCAGAAATCTGTACCATGTATAACAGCTGTTGGATACAATGGTATACAACTTTGGCAAAATGGTAAGGATTGTTGATGAGAAGTTTCAATTGCCACAAGCTAAACATATTATATGTTTCTGTTCAAGTTTTGATTTCTGTCTTGAAATATTCTAGAGGGCTTTGTTGGTGCTGAGGTTTTGGCTTCCAGTTTAGAGAAGGCATGGTTGGGTCTTCATATCCAGGTATATTACTGTTTCCTATCAGTAGTTTTTTTAATAATTTTTTTTACCTACTTTGTGTTATAATGTGGAGCTCTACAGATTCTTGGTGTGTGATATACCATGTAAAAGTTGTCAGATTTTGTGTTTTAATGTGTGATGTTGGAAGGATTTGGAGTTGCAAGAGCTGAAAAAAGGAATGCATGTTTGGTGGTTCAATTGAAACTTCAATGTACAGCCAATCTTCTATTCCTTCTTTGTTGAAAGTCGCATTTAGATCATACTTTTCTTTTGATAATCCGGGAGCATTATTGGGATTCAAAATAGAGAAAGAGGCTTCATGGAGAAAAGTCAGAGTTGGTATATCAGAAATTTACAGTTGACGCATAAAAGTAATCCAAGATGGGCTGGAATGGTCCCTGGCTCTTGATTTAAAATACTGGAATTTTTGGGATGACGTGTTTAGTTATGAATTGAAAATTGAATCCAAGTCGGGAGGGTGAGTGGACTGACGGCTTCCTAATCTTTTCCATGTCCAAGTTTTTAGAAAACTTGCTGGTTTGGGGATACAATTATTTGAACCTATCCCTTAGGATGAATCTTTTTGATCGGAAGCTTAATGGGTGGGTTGGGCTCATCAACAATGTGGAAGGGATTGCTCTCTTAATCAGGATTGATGCCTTTGAAACATTGGCTATACTAACTTGCAAAGCTGCCCTGACCTTCTCCAACTCCTATCCACACTCAAGTTCGATAAACATACTACAAATGTGATTTGAAATGGAGAAACCACTTCTTATTAATTTATCTATCTTTAAAAAACTGAGCTTTTATTGGGAAAAATAAAAGAATATTCAAGAGCATACAAAAGAAAAACCTATCAATGAAGGAATCCAAAAAAACGACCTATAGAATGAGACTTCAATCCAACAAAATCAACTAAGTTCATAAATACTAAAATGTCTAGTCATCCACGAAAAGTCCCTCATTAGAAGACAAAGATAAAAGGGTCCTGAAAAAAGTTTGGGTCCTTTAACTTAGACAAGACTTGACACAATTGATAGAAGGCAGAACCAGAGTTGTGCTATTTGTTCTGTGTGAACTGTAAAAATCATGAAGGTGCTTGTAACATCTTTTTATCCCCTGTATTCTTGTACTCGGTTTAGATTTTTGTGGTTAAGCTGGTTTTGTGGGAGAACGCCACGAAAGACATTTTGTAGCTTAGTCGGATGGAAGAAATTAGAAGAATCGTGCACAAAATGCACTTTTCATCCCTGAAATTTGAGTTTGGCATCTATTTGGTCTGTAAGGTTTCAAAAGGGCACTTTAGTTTTTGAGGTTTGGAAAATACTATTAAGTGGTTCCTAACTTTGACAATTAGTTGACTAAAAAAAAAAAAAAAAAAAAAAAAAAGAAAGATGTGACAAACTATAAATGAGGTGGCAATTTTTACTAATTTTATACTCTGATCTTTTGGATTACATGGCCTTTTCATGTTTTGCCCTCTTATTCCTTTTCTCTCTCTTCCCTTCTCATTTTTCATAGCTTTTCAAAAATGAAATATTATGAGGTATTATGATGTGATTGAGGTAAGTTAGGCCTCTCATTTTGTTCCTCCTATCTTTTGTGAAATATTTTTCATCTTGAACCATCCTTAGAAGTCTGAGGCACCAGAATATTTTAGTTATATCTGAAGATGAACTGCAGGAAACAACCGCATCTGTTTTGACGGCAGCCCTTGCTTCAAAGAAGTCTGAGGCATCTACTTCGAGGCCTTCTGATTCAGGGAGTTCCTCTTTGGCAGCTGTTTCTCATGCAGATCATCATATTGATTCCTCAGAGACTAATCTGGGTGTCAATAGTTGTGTAGCAGAGGAAGAGAAAGGGACTGAAAATTCCTCTAAAAAAAGGAAGGAGCCTGAAAAACGAGTCAAGGTATGGTATCAACATTGTTTACCCTAGGCTAAATGGTTATATCATTTATAATTGGTTCCATTTTATTTTGTAATTTTTAGGAGGAAGACATCAAATCAGATGTTAAGGAGTCCACTGTACATCATTCTGTGAGTGTTGGGAATAATAATGAATCCCCTGATCCCTCTGAGAATAATAAAGGCTCATTGGCTGATCCTGGAGGCCAGAAAAACTGTTCTTCTGAAAATACTTCCACAATTGTGCACGACTCTCCTATCATTCCAAACCATATTGAGTCATGTCAATCAGGAGCTTCAAGACCAATTCCTCCAGAAACCAAGGAAGTGGCCCAACAAGAAAAGAACAAAATTGTGGATGAGAATAATGCTATTGAAAATGGCAGTGCCCCCAAGAACTACACTTCAAGTGATATTCATTTAAACATTCGGCTGCTGAATGGTGTTAACGTCCAGGAGAAGTTCTCCAAGACAAGCACCTTGAGAATGGTCAAAGACTACGTGGATAACAGCCAGGAAAGTACCTTTGGATCTTATGATTTAGCTGTTCCATATCCACGCAAGGTTTTCACAGATCAAGGTATGATCTGAATATTTATTACTTGGTTAAATTCAATAGATCCTCATATATTATTGATTTTTTTTTCATTTGGTCCCTAATAATATTAAAATTTTAATTTATATTTCCAATAAATTACTTTTGTTTGTCTTTGAAGTTTGAAGTTTGGGTTAGGATTCTATTTAGTGTTAGAACTAAAGCCTAATTAAAATTTTAACCTGAGAGGTTTGTGAAAAGGTAAAATCATTAGTGATATTAAACAAACGTTGCTAGAAGGCTAGAACGTGTTAGAGGATGATATGAAAATATGTTACGTGGTTAATCTAACAAACCATGTGACAAGTTTTGTTTTTTGTTTTTGTTTTTTTTTTTTTATAATTTTATTGATGAATAAAATAAAAGAGTAAAAACTCCCACTGCCTAAAGGTTACATGAAAACTCAACAATTAGACATCAAAGAAGAAAGGTTATAATCAGTAAAAGGGTGCTTACACTTTCAAAAATACATAGCATGAAGAATTACTAGGTCTGAAAATTGATCAAAAGTAGATAAAGAGTTTCTGAAATTTCTTCCATTTCTTTGCTGCAAAGAAATCGGAGGAAAATTCTATGATAGCAAGCCACAAAATCCTCTTCGCTCTCTGGAAAGGGTGTCCCACCAAAATAGTAGCAAGATCATACTTGTTAGGAAAATTCAAAGACCAGTCAAAAGCTTCTAAAGTCACCATCCGATATCTTGAGGCTAAGGAGCAATTAGAAAAAAGTGTCCAAGATGCTCTGAGTTAGAAGCACACCTAATACACCATGGAGGAGAGAAATAGAAATGTAGCATCCTCCTTTGAAAGTTGATCTGCTGTACTTTTTATTTTTAACAAGGAATTACTTCTCATTGATATAATGAAAAAAAGTTAAAAGTTCAAGTGATACAAACTCCCAAAGAAAGTGAAAAATAAGAATTAAAAACAGCAAAGACATCTATGTAAAGAACAACCATGGACAAGAACTTTTCATAAACCTAACAATACAAACCCCTACAAAAGGTGACTCTATTATTGAATTGACCATTCACGTTTCGAGTTTCATGTAAATAATCTTTAAACGGCATAATACTCATAGTCCGGCAATTGTTTTTGTTGCCATTCTAGCACCTCCTTGAAATTAGAACATCCAACCTATATGGCACTTCGAATACATGTTGGTACCCCTGTTTCTTTGAAATGAGATACTAGAGGTATGGTGATCACATCTATGAGTTCTTATCATGAAACCCTTGCTGTGTGCCTTACTAAAATATCAACTGGACTGGCATCCACTGATTAGGACTAAGGATCAGCTGGTATTGATTGAAACTGATATTCAGATCTTTCAAACGATTCATCTATGATTCTATAACTATAGCTAATAGTCCGGCTCAAATTGGTGTTTTTCTGGTCTGTGGACTTCATTAAACTCTTTAACTTCCTTATTTGAAGTTTTGTTGGAATCTGTCATTGTAATACTTAATGACATGAAGATTCTTACTGGGAAGCTCGGAGTTGACCATTTTCTTAATTATTTGAATTGCTGCAGATTTGGAGAAATCATTGTCTTACTTGGGCCTTTCTAATAGACAATCATTGATAATGGTTCGACATCTGGGAGTTACTCGTGATTTCAGGGGAGCATCCTCCTCTGCTGATCAAAGAAATTCTGCAGCCAATGGTGGATCTTCAGATGAAAACGGTGATGGATACTTTGCATTCGTTAGAAGGATTTTATCTTATGTGAATCCATTCTCCTATCTTGGGGGCACCAGACATGAAACTCAAGGAGATGTGCGACAGTATAGTGAGTTCCTTTTCCTAAAATAGAAATTTCACATGAGTGTTAATGTTCTTTTAAGGTTAAAATCTTGGTTTAACCCTTGAACTTTCAGGATTATTTTGTTATGGTCTCTTAACTTTCAAAGGGTCTACTTTAGTTTCAGGGGTTTTGTGGTTGGCTTTGAGTATTTTTATGGTTGGGTTTGGGTGATTTTGTGGCTTAGTTTTTTACTCTTTTAAGTATGTGAAAATTCAGCCATTGTTGTAAGTATAGAGTTAGAAATGAACTTTTTTTCTAATATGTTTATATATATATGTATCAGGTAGTGAATTTTCAGAAGTAGAGAGGCGCCATGTCCGCCAACCAAACCAAGGAACTGCAACAACGAGCGGAAACAATACCCGTGGGAAGCAACCATTGTCAACAGCTAGATTTGGAGCAAATATTCATAGCATTCATACGTTGAAGAAGGATGAAGACGACGAACGGTTCAAAGGTAGGAATTCCTTTTGGAATGGTAATTCTACTGAGTATGGTGGTGATGATGGTGATAGCAAATGAGGCCCAATGTCTAGACAACACTACATGTGATGCTTATATTATATAAACAACCTGCTCTTAAACCGTTTATTAACAACACAGACACTGTAAATACCTAAAATTAAATAATTTTATACATTCGGATGTCATCTCTGCTCTCAAGGTTGTTTTTCAGTTTGACCATACACTCTTTTAAAAGGACGAGGGAAGCATAGTGTTCTTTGTGGTTCTGCATTTTGAATAAAGCTTCGTTTGGATTGAGGTGTGGATTAGTATTGTAACGGCCCAGATCTACCGCTGAAACCTTCTCCTAGCAGACGCGTTTTAAAGCCTTAAAGGAAAGCCCGAAATGGAAAGCCCAAAAAGGACAATATTTGCTAACGGTAGATCTGAGTCGTTACAAGTATTATATCTTAACGTACTAGTATCTATACTTAAACAATATACTAAATGGTCAGCTATAACAACTAACTTTTCTTCCTATTTATTTTTGTTGTCAAATTTAGTTATTTGTTAGTCTTATCATAGATGCTTTTGTCCATCTTTGTTTGTCGCACCGCTTACTCTATTGTATTAGATATGTATTTGTTGACGAATCTTGTCTTTTATCGTCATCGTCAAAGATACAAAAGAAGACGTATAACATCGAAAGAAAAAAAAGGGTCTATCATAAATTTAGATTACATCACATGAATTTTTTTAATAAACCAATATATTATTAATTCGAAGTTCATAAACAAAAATATATTTTTTTAAGAATATATTTATATAGATTTTAATTATATCACTCCCCTTCAAAAAGTTTAAAAAAAAATGGTAAAAATAAATATTGTTTTGTATAAATATCATATTATAATTAATAATCATACATAAAAATCGTTTATCGTTGTTACAATTTATTTAATTTATGTGAATGATGTTGTAAATAATGTCGAACTCGTTACACTAATGTTATATTGTAATGTTTTGAAATTAATGTATTGGTATTAATTTGATATAATTAAAGAAAATATTAAATAGAAGGTGGATAAACTTGAGAGTGAAGGGGAGAAAAAAATAGTAATAGAAAAAGAAGGGAGCTTTTTCTTTCACTTTCTTCCCATTTTCTTTGGCTTAATGTGAGAAATTCAGAGTAAAGGGAGAGAGTTGTCAGCTCGGCGTCGGTGTATGCTTCTCTGTCATTCCCGCTTTTCTTTGTTGCTTTCTTCTTTTGCTTCGCTTTCAATCCGAATCCGGACGCTAAAAATCCCAAGAACACACAACAAAAAACCCACCAATTCCCATCTGTATTTCTGTTGTTCTTTTGTTTCCATTCTCTCTTTCTTTTTCTTCTTCTCCACAGCTGTACGATTTCTGTTTCCTTTCCATTTCGAGGCTCTTCGCGTTCCAATCTCTTAATTTCAGGTTTAATTTCTCGTTCTTCCTTCTTATCCATTTTCAGTTCGGTTTTCAAGAATTTGTTTCTTTGATTGTTTAGTTTTTTTTTGTTTGGCCAAATTCTGCTGAGTTTTCGCTGGTTTGTTCTCTGGTTGTTTCGAAATGAATATCGATGTAGTTTTTTGTTTAGGTTGTCGCTAAATCGGGAAATTTTTTCTTCTTCTTATATACTCTTCTTTTTTGTGTGTTTATTATCTGCATTCTGCTAAATCGGTTTTGTTTGAATTTCTCTTGCTTTTTGGATGAAGAACTCGGAGTCTGGTAGGCATTTGCTAGTGGTAAGAATCATCCGTTTGATGAGGCGATTATGGGGTTTTTTTTTTTGTTCCCTTCTCTTCCAAAGTCCATTTTGTTTATAGTATTGTTATCAAATTTTGCTTTAACGATCTTTCCACAATTTCATATCATTCTATTCCTTTTCTTTGAAAATTTTCAATCGTCATTTTCACTAAATTAAGTCTATTGAACGCTGAATTGTCAGTGTCTGGAGTATCTCGGGGCATGAAAATATTAATTATAGATTGATTTTGATCCAAATAGCTATGCTTGCCCAATTCTATATGAGCTTATTACTTTTCTTATAGGGGTGAATGCCAGATGATATGCATTTTTTCAACGACATCAAGTTTTAAATCCCTCATCATCATTTTTTTTTAATAAGAGACAATTTCATTGATGATCGAAATTTACAAAAGGGGTGTATAATCCATGGTGTTTACAAAAGACCTTCCCTATTTGTAATGAGGGAGGTATAACTATAGGAAGTAACAATATTAGGCAGTTTACACCAAGATATAGCTTGGTAAACAACACTCTTGAAAAGTTTTGTGTAGGCCGGTGTCTTTTCTGCAAATATTCTCTGATTTCTTTCCAGAAAAAAGCCATGATGAGGTTTTTCCATAATAGGGCTTTTGTATTCTTGAGAGGGTAGAACGTTGAAAGCCATATCCAAAAAGTTCTTTACCTCCCTAGTAAATGTGAGATGCCATCCAAATATATTGAGAATCGTTGTTTAGAAATTATGAGCGTACGTGCATTGCATAAACAAGTGGCTTTGTGATTTGTTTTCTTTCTTGCATAATGGACACCAATTTGAAGAAAGAGTGATGTAAGACATTCTTTTGAAGATTTTCACTTGTGAAACCCCCCATCATCATTGCTGGTTTGTTGCAGCAATCTAGATGGGGAATTTTTGACGAGTTTATTAGTATTAGTTAACAACCTTTCTAAAAGATCAGCGTGCTTACGAGATCATGAAATTGCTTATAAATTTAGGTGTTGTCAAGTAGTTAAGATTGGGTTGGATTTTGAGGTGTGATTGTGTCTAATGCAACAATTTCAAGCCCTTAATGGAAGTGTCTCTAGTAGTTTGGTGAAGGTCTCTAATACTATGAAATATAATGCTTGTTCTATCTACTTCTTTCGGGTTGTGTTTTAAATTACTAGAAGTTCACCTGTTTTCTTTGTTGCCGATTTTCCATCTTTTACTCTGTTCTTCATTGTTTTTATAAGGGTAAAATACTATTGTTATTGTGCAGCCATTTGAGTGTTTCTTTTGTGTTAACTATGAGAGTTTACTGAAGGCCACTGCCATTACACTCTTAGTGAAACTGTGCTAACATTGTGCAGGCTTATGCTCCTCCTCCTGATAACATTTTTCATCCAGCGAACAAAAGTACGAATAATCGACAGCAAAGGAAGAAAGTGAGAATGCGCAAGTGGTTTTGTTGTTTTTGTCAAGTTGAAGAGACAAATGAGTCAACTGAAAATGAGCACTTGAAAAGCCCCACTAATTTTGGAGATGGTTAGTTTCCATAGCTACTTTATCAATGTTAACGGAGGAAAGTTGTGTATCACTTAGGTGTTTTTTTTTTTTTTTTTTGAACAAGAAACCATTGATCATTGATATAATGAAAAGGAAATTAGAACCAGAAAGCAGACAGGATCATGAAGATGTCTGTCTTTTTTGGTTCCTAATTGGCTCAACATATTTACTCTTTTATGCATGTCTTTTGAAATTTTATTGCCCAATTGAGGCACGTTTTGGTACACTAGTGTATGCACTAAGGAAGTATAAATAAGTTTGTTCCACTGAAGCTTCACTATGTTTCACATTTAGGCCACTCAAAGGGCCCAAACGTGTCAGCGCCTGTTAAACCTGAGGCACAAAAGGCAGCACCAACAATTGAAGTGCCTGCACTCTCCCTGGATGAACTGAAAGAAAAGACAGATAATTTTGGGTCGAAAGCATTGATTGGAGAAGGATCTTATGGTAGAGTTTACTATGCAAGCTTGAATAATGGGAAAAATGTAGCTGTAAAAAAGCTCGATGTTTCCTCTGAGCCTGACAGTAACTTTGAGTTTTTGACCCAGGTTTGTTAGATATTGGAATAATATGTCATCATTTTTTTTTACCTATATCATTTTTAATTTTTTTAATTTGGATATCTTGACCAAATATATGGTCTTTTAATATCCTTTTGACTTTCAGGTTTCTACAGTATCAAGATTGAAACATGAAAATTTTGTTGAATTGCTTGGATATTGTGTTGAAGGAAATCTTCGTGTATTGGCATATGAATATGCAACCATGGGATCTTTGCATGATGTGTTACATGGTATCCCATCCTTTTAACTTTTCTTTATGACAATGTTACTAATAACTGATCTAAGATCGGGTAATTGATATAAGCCCACCCTCTCCATGATTGAAGGAAGGAAGGGAGTACAAGGAGCACAACCTGGTCCAGTGCTCGACTGGATGCAGCGAGTGAGAATTGCAGTTGATGCTGCCAAAGGACTGGAATACTTGCATGAGAAGGTTCAACCTGCTATTATACACCGAGATATCAGGTCCAGCAATGTGCTTCTCTTTGAGGATTTTAAAGCGAAGATAGCTGATTTTAACCTCTCCAATCAAGCCCCTGATATGGCAGCCCGTCTTCATTCAACTCGAGTTTTGGGAACTTTTGGTTACCATGCTCCAGAGTAATGTTTCTAAAACTCTCTTCTCCTGTTCTTGGTTGATTGTGTGAAGACCTCTATTAGGGTAGTTTGGGTGAATTTATGCTGTGAAACTAGAACTTTGCAAATTCTAATAGTCTTTTTCAAACCCATGATAAATTGTCTTCAAAGTTTTACTGTTGATTTACAGAATGACAGCAGAGTCCTTTGGCTTAGGACTTCTGTTAGTTAAGTTGCCATAAACATGTCTGAGAAGTGGGAATTCTTGTCTTTCTGCTAATATCGAGCTAATAGGAGCACAAATATTTACACCTTTTTCCACTGCTAAATTGCTAATATTCAATTACCTGTGTGTTAAACCAGTCTTTGTTGTACATTAGTTTTTAGGAGGCTGCTTTTCTGGTTGTCTCATTTGTAACCTTTCAATAAAAAATTAGTAACAGTCTTTTGTTTTGTACACCATTTTATAAAAACATTTACAAAAACTTAGCCTCATTTATTAACATTTTCAGTTTAAGAAATGCAGTTTTTGTTTCAGAAAAGTGGCTTCAATTTTGCCATCATTGTTATCAATGGATATGTCTTTCTGCAGGTATGCAATGTCTGGACAGTTGACACAGAAGAGTGATGTATACAGCTTTGGTGTAGTTCTACTTGAGCTTTTGACTGGTAGGAAACCTGTCGATCACACGATGCCCCGCGGACAGCAAAGTTTAGTTACCTGGGTGAGTTGTAACGTGTATTCCTTGTTAAATTGTTCTCATTGTCTCTTCTCCATGTGTTTTGAAAAGCGTTTCCAGACACCCTTTTCAAAAAGAGGAGACAAGTAAGGTGCTGTTGCGGAGGCGTGCCTCTGCAATCAACTCCAAAAGCCTAATACGCTTTCGTGGGCGTTGCGCCTAAAAAGACATTGTCTGCCCTCTTATTATATCTGAAACATGGTTTGACATGTTTATTTCCTTTAGGCTACCCCAAGGCTAAGCGAGGACAAAGTGAAGCAATGTGTAGATCCAAGACTAAAGGGAGAATACCCTCCTAAAGGAATTGCGAAGGTACTCAATATAATGAACGGTATATAAGCTCGGAGTTCGTTCAGGTGATTAACGAATCTACTTTTCTTGTTCGGTGATGCAGCTAGCAGCGGTGGCTGCATTGTGTGTACAGTACGAATCTGAGTTCCGACCAAATATGAGCATAGTTGTGAAAGCCCTCCAACCTCTTTTGAAGCCCCCCGCACCTACCGGTCCCCCTGCGCCTGTGTCTTGATGGCAATGTACATGGTTTCATCCCCCCGAGTTTGAATTCTGCTTTGAATAGTTTCTCTCTTATATGCCTACGATATTTGGTCGGGATAACTTTACGCATATCCCTTTTATTTGCTTGTGTAAATGGTGAGCTTGGATGTGGTAGACCGGTTTCAGAGTCTTGGGAGACTTCTAAGAAGAGTGATGGTAGCTGAATGTGTGGAGAATTGTCTGTTTCTGAATATTAATGGAGGCCCCTCATTGACACACTCTGCCTTCTCAAAACTGTAGAGTGCAGATTCACCTGAGGCTATTAGGTCTTCTTTTTATATATTTTGTTCTTCAACTCTGATCTAAACAAAAACTTGCTTTGTAGATTTTCACTTATATCAAAATGAATGGACTCCCACGGGACTGCATTTAATATATACACACACCCAAAACTATAGTCCATAATGATGATTATGGATTATTTTAGATATTGATGTACTGTAACTATGTATTTTCGAATGTTTTATAAGATGTAACTATTCGTATCTTTCGATCTATAGACATGATTTATAATGTCTATAGGTCATTGTTTAGCAAAAAGAACAAATGTACCCAAAAATTGGCGTCGACAATTAGGTGGGTGGATCCCGCTGAGCCATATTTGGTTGACACTTTATGAGGTGTGGTCGATTTTTTGTCTGCCTTTACATTTTTTTATCAGTCTTTCATAGCAAGCATTCATAATTCCTTGGGAACTTTTTTTTTTCCCTTTTCAAATAATTATAGTCCAACGCTTTCTGTACCTAATTGTGTAAATGCCTACCAAAAGATGATACAAAATGAAATTAATATTAAACTAAATTGTTTCTTACAACTTCCATTTGTGGAAGTTTTTGAGTTCAAAAGCATACTCTAAAGTAATCTAACCAGAAATTTTATCATAATTTCATCGCCTCCAAAGAATCTAAAAAAACGAAGCAAATATTATCTTTACAATGAATACCAACTCAATAATTTAAAATTAGCGAACCATTAAACTTATCAAAACTAATAAGCTTCCAACCAAATACGAAGGATAGTGTCACTAACCACTCTCCATTTTAATCTATCCAAGCAATAATCAATCCAGAAAGTACTACACAATCACAACATTTTAGCTAACTTTTCATCCTTTCAATGAACTGATATTAGTTCTAGTATTCAAAGCATATTCCCTCCCTTCACATTTCTTTTAAAATATGCAAATAGAATTCAAAAAAGTGTCTGAGAACAATTGAAAATGCTGCAAGCAGTTAAGATTATCAAATGAAACTAACTGTTCACTTTTGATTCATTCTTAATCACAGAGATCTATCCCCATATTAAGCAGTCTTGATGTTTCAACACAGTTTATAACATTTCCATTATATGTATAAGAAAATTGAGTACATGTTTGTCATAAGATCTGAATTGTAGCACTACATTTTCAATGGGAGAAGGAAATAAAAATTTGAGATATTGTGGAAGGAAATAGACAAGAATTATTGGTTATAATCAGTCTGGGGGTAAAGAATAATAATACATGTTACTAAAACCACGACTTGAAATGTAGGTAGGGCTATTTAGGTATGATAATACCCATGCTGTTATTATCTAATCTAATCTGAGCAACAAAAATTTCATATCGAAACCAACCTGAGGAAGACTATTGCAACCTTGGAGGAAACCATCATCAAAAAAATTTATTGATAAAGGTTGAGACATGTCGCCCGCCGTCTCCCTAAGGTCCAATGATCCAGGCAAAACTTCCCAAGAGATCCTGTAAGAGGCGCGGATTATGTGATTTGATGTCGAAGTAAAGTTGAGGAATAAACAGACTTTATGATACCAAATCACGATAAATACACAAATTTCGTTTTATGCTCTCAGCATTTAAAATGAGAAAAATTCTTTAAGCTCCTATGAACCAAGTCATTATGTCGTGTACATTACAATTAAAATAGCTTATCATATTTGTATCCTAGAATTGAGAAACCAAAGCTTGTTCCAGCTTTAGATCGGTCTAGGCAGACATAACCAAATGGGTTCTTAATATGCCANAAAAAAAAAAAAAAAAAAAAAAAAAAAAAAAAAAAAAAAAAAAAAAGAAGCCAAGTTTTCAAATTGCGAACTTGATCACCCAAAAGGTCATATCAAGAATTGTGACTTCATCATGATCAGATTAGATTGATCATGAACACCAAATTAAATAAATTCAGTTTGCTTTCATTGTGAATTAAGGAATGAGAAAACATAACTATCTGGTGAATGTGGAGACCTTTATAGGTGTTTAATAATAATAATTAAGAGTTCATACAAAAAGAAAGAAAAAAATAAAGCATCAAATACCTGGTTGTGAAAAACTTTTAGGTTGGAAGAAGTGGCTTTCGCTCATCAGATTCAACAAGAGCCTGCAAATAAACCAAATCTAAATCATTCATGGTTTTTTAGTGCGTACTGAGAATTTTTCATAAAACATCCTGAAAACAAGCTCTAAAAAGAAGCCAAATGCACACCTCTTCGTTTGCCCCTGCTGTCATACTTACGAAGGAACCCTTTGACCTGAAAAGAAAAAACTCAAAAAATTAAATATCCAAAAAGGAAAATTACCAAGCAGCTGATCCACCATTAACAAATACAGTCTCAAATCCTTATCAGAGAAAATATTTATTTTGGCAATTTTCAAAGCAAAGGAACTGGGTCAACCTTGAAGCTGAAACAGTCTTAAATATAATATAAGCCCGAGACTAGAAACCACATCAAATCAATGTCTCACAACATAAATAAGTTCCTACCTCTGGTTATCCACATCCACCATTTCTGTGATCCCATTCTGCTCATCTTTGACTTTTGAGAGGGATGAGAAGAACTGAAACACAATATCAAGAATTAGTGCTCGGCAATTATGTTTTGGTAGCATATTTAGCCTTGTCAGGGTCGTCCCCTCCCCAAAGTACCTGGTGCATAGAGATAAAAACTATGGATATTCCCAAGACAAAGTTCATAGTCAAAATATGACCAAACAATGCAGCAGACGCTATGCCTGTAAAGATAGTAGCAACTGTTGAGGAGTACTTCTTCAGAATTGTATCTGCAAGAAAGAAAGCAGAAATCTAATAAGACGTGTGATACTAATCCATGGACCAAAAGTGTCCAGAAACTTATGATATTATAGCAATAGACAAAAAAGGCATGCTTAATCTAATAATTTAATGAGAAATCTATCTATGCTTAGGTTACCTGCATATTTAAAGAAGAAAGAGGATAGAATTCCTTGGGCTGCATTATTAGCTATCAGCAGCATTGTGGCTTTCGAATGACCTTGCAGGATATCAAAGCTGCTAGGACCTAAAATATACAAAAAGTCAAAATGCAGCTAATCAGAACTCTATACTGCCATTGAGCTAGTACATTCACAGTGCAGGCAGCCATAATAAACCAGGAAGAACAATTAATTCATTCAAAAATCTAATCTGAAGAGAATTTCGTGACCAATAACTGAGTTTAAAAAAATACTGAAGGGCCAAAATAGTAGGTATGATATCATCAAATCATAAAAGAGCTCAAGTCAAACCACAATACACGAAAGGTATATCAACATGAGATCATCCAACAATCACAGAAAGTGTCTAATAATAAGAAATTGCCATATATGATGTCTAATCAATACTTGCGATTTTTTTTCTGGTTCTTTTTCTTTTGTGATATTGAGATGTCTAATAATAAGAAATTGCGTTCAAAAGATGACTCAATGTGAAACTACATATACCAAGTCACGATCAATTTCACAAAAGAAAAAGAACAAGAAAAAAAATCCAAGACTTAGATGATGCATCTTCTGGAAGAAAGCATACAAAGTCTTCTGTTATTTAATTGGGGAGGTAGTAAATTAGAGCGTTATATCATACCTTTTATAATAACTGTTCCTAATATTCCCAGGAAGTTGAACATTGCACCATATCCGTATAAAAACAAGTTCTGCNAATCTACCATTAGAAATAATGAACACTAAGAGATACAAAATATATGTATATATGCTAAGAATGCTATCACTTGAACGTCAAAGAAGAAAAGCCACTCAAGATCCCACATCCATTATCCCAAATTCTAAATAAACGGGAATGGCTATTGAGAAAACATGTCCCCCACTACAGATATGATGGACAGCTATTCTTACTTTTTCTAAATAGAAAACAAATGAAACAGAAAAACATATCTATTTAAACATCAGGTTATTCTTTAGATACAATTTAACACAACAATAGTAACGTTACCTGGAGATAAATGCTCGTATCATACTGGCTCTTCAAAGCATATTCATTATAAACAGAAGCTAAAGATGGGACAGTAACCTACAAAAAAGATACAAGTTACTCGAAATATTTAGAAACCAATGGGAGAAGAACAAGTTTAGGTTTGACTAAAGTTGTAAGACGCTAGCATTCTAGCCACAAAACAAGATCCACTTACAAAAATCAGCGTGTAGACATATGCGCCCATGGAGACTGTGAGACCCAAATTGGTGGTACCTTCAGGTAAAGACCGCAACTGATTTACACTTATCCCAATAAGCAACAGAGCAAGTGCTTCCCACTGGAGTAAATGAAAAAACGATAAGTTCCATTACCTTCTATGTTCTCCCCAATAGAAAACCTAGATGGAGATTAAAGCCTTTACATAAATAAGACAAGGAGATCTGCTNATGCTGAATTTTGAGTAGAATCTTTAACCACATTAGATGGAGATTAAAGCCTCCAGAATCAAATCACTTTAACCAAAGGTATCATTAGCTCTCCCACTAAGGATCCTATCCCCTCTTCAATTGTCCATAATATCGAATCTGATGAAACATCTAATGTTAGTATGAGCAGCAAGGAACTTGAAACACATTTAGCTAATAAAGTGATTGTTGAATTTTCTGACGAAGGCACTTCTGTAGAAGCATTCGAAAGTCTCTTTTTGGTTGATGATAGAGGAAATCCAATCGAAGCTCCGCAATCAATGGAAAAGTATCCTTCAATTTCCTTAATTTATTTTTTGTGGACTATAGATGAAAGAAATCACATCTCAATCACCAAAATTGAGATCCAATTGTGTTTCACTATTTCGTATTGATGGTCCAACAATGAGAAGCACTCTTTCGTATTCTACAGGCTTCAAAGTTTTTTTTTTTCTTTTTTGTACGGCCTTGAAGATTGTTTTCAGTTTCAAGCTTTTTTTTTTCATTTTGAAGTTCTACTGTTGTCAGTTGGTTTAGTGAAATCTTTTATGGAAGATTTTGGGGCCTTTTAATTTGGTGGCTTTAAGTTTTGTGCGGTTTGACATTTTTGGGTTGGTTCTCCTTTTCAAAATTTGATTGTGCTTTTATCGATTATTTTATTTTGGTTGTTTTGGGCTTTCTTTTCAGCTTCCAAGAACTATGTGCTTCTGTTTCCTTGGCTCCTCCCTCTTCTGGTCACTTTTACTCAGAGCTTGGCGTTCTTGGCCTCTATTTCAATGTTCAGTTTAAGAGGATTTTGTTTTATTTAGATTGTTATTAATATCCTTTGTAATCCTTCTTAGTGTTTCTTTATATTCCTTTGTGTTGTTCTATATCTTTTGAGCATTAGTCTCTTTTCATTATAGCAATAAAATTCTAATTTCTTGTTTAAAAAATAATAATTAATAAATTCCTACACTTAGGACACTTCTTCTCCACCCTACATCATAATAGTTCACAGTTACATAACACCTTGAGCAGGCAAAAATGGCAGAAGAAATATACTAACCTGAATTACAGAAAACCGCCGTCTCATAATAATCTTTAGCAAGACAGCAATGACCAAAACCTGAACATACACAATCAATCAAAATATTATTCTTGGAAAATTATATGAGATGTTTGTGTTTTAAGGTTAAGGGAAGCACAATTAGAGAATTTTCAATTAGACTCGTCACCCTATGTGGCTAAGAGAGACCATTACAATCCTAACTTCTGCTAACTCAATTATCCTTCTCAGTCTGTGTCAATGTTTTACAGAATCCAGCAACGATTTTTAGTATCTAAACCTCGACCAAACTTAGAAGAGTGCATGAACATGATCCTTGGAGAGTACTAGCCTACTGTTAGCACAGAAAGAAAATAATAGTTAGTTGCTGGGCCCATTCGTTGCAAAGTAATTACGATAGGTATAAACAGAAGGAAGATGAAAGAGTTATAAGAGAAAACTTCCCCTTCCTACAGTGTTTTGATGCACATCATAGAACTTTTTTCCTTCCAATACGTTTATATTTTTTACCATGATAAATCATGTTGTACCATTATAAAAGTAAGAGTAGAATATGATATGCAAGGGTGAGAACATGTTTAAAGTCCCTGATACATGTTATAGAAGTCTAACAACAAACACAAACCAACAATGTTTCAAACAGATGTTAAAACATTGTACCAAACCACCAATTCCACAAGAATTCATCGTTTTTGCATTATTATACAAGCATACAATATATACATACACTCGTATATATCTAAAAAAATCTAATAAATGTTACAGAAGTCCACCACAAGAACAAGCCAATGATGATGCAACAGACATTATAGTCAAAGCACACGTCAACTAGAATTCGTCAACTAGAATTCCACAAAAAACGGTTCTGCAAGCACTCATTTACCAATTACTGTGGATACCAAACCAACTTAAGCACACATCAACTAATATTTCACGATCATTTCCTATGTGCACAACATATAAAGTCAAGAAACTCATGTATTCACCCACCAAAAATTGTATTATTGACTTCAAAAGCATTTGAGTGTATGATTTTCCATCAGAAACAACCAAATTAATGTACTAGAAACTGAGAACATTTAGGTAAAGATGGGAGAATTAGCGCATCAGAAGAGAGTCACCAACAGATGAGCTAAGACATGTCATCGCAGTTACTCTACCACAACAATAATTGACTGATTCACAAAATACCTTTAAATTGCTAAGCATCTTCACAGTTGCGGGGTTGAAATATAGCTGCATCGAGAGTAACATGGTTAGTAAGCAAGGTTAAAAATGTCAACATCAACGAAAATTCGAGGTCTCAATTTTATGAAAATATCGATAGTATGGCAGTGTTGATGGATATTTCTATACAAGTATTAGAAACGAAAAAATTCAAAAAATAGTTAAATTAATAAATGAAAACCTTTAAAAAATTTTAAATGAGTTAAAATAGTAATTATTAATATTGTATTCACATTAGTTGCATTTTGTTGCTATTTTTGTTTAAATATTTCATCAATTTCTTACAATATAATTGAAATGTTGATTCACCCCTTATGTCAATGTCAAACCTTACAAATATTTGAAAATATGGATGAAAATGTTGAAAATGCCAACAAAAATTTAATACCTTGGTTATATGTGAACAATGTAATCCAACAATGAAAAGTAAGTCCAAGATGTATCCAGTAAAAAGAATACAACTCTTTCATAAATATGAACTGTATACCTGCATGGTAAACTTTAGGTAATTATTGATTGCATAGAGAAATGCTGGCACAGCGAGGAGCACATTGTTACGGGCTGCCTGTAAAAGGAAATAAGACGTGATTGGAATATACCTAAAGAAAGCCCAGAAACTAAAAAATAAAAAGGAAAAAGAAACAATAGAATAATCTATAGAAACATTATGAAGTATTGTTAAAAAGAAAAAACTACTACCCTCAAGTAGAAGTGTCTGTCCGTAAAAGAGAGTAAAACCTCTTAGCACAGGTAAACAAATTAAATGATCTGGAGAATCCATAAGCTTCAAAAAGAAAACTAAGCAAACTAAGTTCAAACCAACATTTAAATTCCAAACCCTCAGCTTAGAGAAGCGCCATTAGATAAGATTTCCAAGTATCACATTTTTAGTTATTTCTTGGAACATTTGGCTCTAGACAAATCAAAGGATCTTAGGAGTGTGGAGTTGTCTTGAAGGAAGATTTGGTCTTCGTCTAGGTTCAACACCCCCTTATGGACGGACATCTGTGCAAGGGAGTTTTGTATTTGTCCTTTGTTTCTTATTATCTCAACAGTTGGTGTGTTGCTAATTAGTGTTCGTTGGTTTGGCTTTTCCCATTGCTTTTGGCTAGGAATTCCGCTTTTTTTGTTGGGTAGTAAATCTGTTCATTTACTCAACGCAAGTATGGTTTTTCTTTAAAAATGAGAATAAATAAATGAATAATCACATAGTATGTTGCGTTGCAGAGTAGTTAACCTAACTGGCAAAGAATAGTTAGCACTAGAATGCTATCTCACTTTGGGTAGAATCAATACCTCCAACCTCCCTACCCCATTAATAATGGCAAAATCTATCTCAATTCATGTAAATCTAAAATATTTTACTTCAGAAAGTCAGGCATAAAGATTATATTCGATAGCAACTATTGGTACTTAATTAGAAAATGGTCATGTGAGAAAAGTAACCTGCATAAATGTTGATAATGAGAGAAGAGGCTTTTCCCCAACTTTCTGATGTCTAGACTGCAGAATTCATAGTAAGAGTTAAAATTAAGCCAGATGCATAGGCCATAGGGTCTTTTTGGAAGCAATTCAATCTAGAAATTCAATGGATGCTTTCACGAGAATTTAGATGAAAAAATTTAAATATTCCAAAGTTATACCAAAAGCAACTCATTTAAAATCGTATGTCAGTGATATAACAATAAAATTAACCTGGACACTCACTGATATAACAATAAAATTAACGATTGCAAAAGGATTATAAAATATAAAGTCTCTCCCTTGCCTACTCTTCTCTCCCACAAAAGCACCCAAACAAGCAGAAAAGTTCAAAAGTCACTTGTGTGATTCTTTTATCAAAACAACTTTCATTTGAGAAAGAAATGAAAGTCACTTGTGTTTTTTTTATCACCCACCACATTAAAAGAAATAATTTTTTGTATTGCAAACAGACAGAATTAGTGAATGTATAAACTGAAGTGAGCACGATTGAGATATCCATTCAAACTGAGCACTGTAGGCTCAAAACTGTTCAGATATATTTCCAGTTTCCAAGACAATAAGTACCTGGATTATCAGCATAACAACAGCAAAGAGAACCTTTGCAATCTCAGTCAAAAAGTTAACACTAATTGGGCTGAACTTGAATTTCCCGTCCACCTTGGACATATAAACCAATATAGGCTGTCAAAGAAAATGAACCAATGTTAGACATTTAAAAACGATAGTTCACTTGAAAACTTGACCTTTTTAAACAGTTATCAACAAAAGTCCAAGTAGCATCAAACAAGAAAAGGAAGATTCGTGTGGGGGGGAGGGTGGGGGTCGGTGGGAGCACCTGCTTATCTGTTATTATGGGCAATCTTCCATGTAAACTGTAAAATATCTCAATCTTGAATACCAGAAACAAAATATTGTCATCTAGTGTTTTCTTTCTATGGTTTGACAAGAAACGATTGAGTTGATTTCTACATAAAAATTGATACTTACTGAATTTTACTCAGTGAGATAAGTTCCATCAATGTATAGAGGCAGTTGTGCTAAAGCAATTATTACATTTCATAATTGCTATTTGCAAAAATTTCTGAAGGTTGAACACATTAATAGCAAAATAGACATATCATTCGAGAAAGTTGATGAGAGCAACACTGATAAAAATTAAAAGGGAGGACACGAAATTGTTGAGAGATACATATCCAGGAAGCATATACACAAAGGGGAATTTGAACGATACAAGATAAATTTAATATGGTAAACCTTGAACTAATTTTTCGTCTTAAAGAAAAATATATTCGTAAAATTGTTGCTTGAGCTTGTTTATAACCGGTGTGAGGGTAGTCTCATGAGACTTCATTAGATGATTCCATTGGACAAGAAGGCATTAGATTTTGATAATAAAGAATGCAAAAATATTGCAAAAATATAGAAAAATTGACTGCAATCTTTTTCTATCTTTGAAGATCCCAACAAAATGCTTTCTTCTAATAGGCTATGAACTAGATCAAAATCATTCTCAACGAATCCATAAAAAGTGATGCTATTTTTTTCATCGGGTCCAAGTAGAGATCAAAGGTCTTGAAGAAGGAGGAGGAGGAGGAAAGCAAAAAAAGAAAGGAAGAAGAAGAAGAAGAGGTGTTTTGTTGGTCCAATTGAGCATAAGGAATAATAGTAATCAGAAGGCTTTGCAGTGTGGGATGTAATAAGTAGGCATTGCAGTGTGGGATGCAACTAGCAACAGAGAGGCAAGGAATAATGGAGGAGAACGATAGTGGACAATGACAACAACTTGGACCAACAGAAGGACAACCATGAATAAAAAGACTGAATAAAGGCTGTCGAGGTGTCTTGCTGGTCCAATTAAGCTTAAGAAATAATAGTAATTAGTAGGCTTTGCAGTGTGGGATGCAGCTGGTGATTGGGACAAAACAACAGCGTGTATTGCACAAAACCATTTCATAAAGGAAGGGAAAAAAACAGATAAATCTTTTGCATCACTACATTTTACTGAGAATTCACGACATAGAAAAGTAAATTAAGCAATAGGTCAGAGATGACAATCACCTGCAAACCAACCAAGATACAGTCACCAACAACCAAGAGGGTGTTTAAGGCTCGTTGCTTAGATGATACTCTGTTCTTATGTCGATCATATGCCCTGGATATACCCTTTGTAGTGGGTGAAACCAACTTGGAGTGACAAACACTGCATTCTATCATTCCGTTCTTCATCAGCCTACCGCAAAACTATTGCTTGCTCAGACTGACTCTAAACCAAAAAAGTACAGCCAACCCTGCGTAATGAAATGAAATCCAAGAGACCTAATCAATATCCCCAACGAATTAAAAATTAGTAACCAACAGACAATTTATAAACAATACAAACTTCAGCTAATGAAGGTTATGTTTCTTAAGATTACGATGGTGCACATTGAGAACAGATAAACAACATTATACAATGCAATTGCCGTAAGTCAAATCGGAATAAAGATCATGTTTCTCTTATTAACACAATCTCACCAACTTGGAGGATAATCATAAACAATTGCTACAGTAACTACGCAGGGCATTCGTAGATCCATAACGATACATTCTCAATCGTTCCCACATTCAAAAAAACACAATGAGCATAGAGTCTAATCTCCATCCCCACCTTCAAAACAGATGTTAAAAGCCAAAAACCCGGCCCAATCAGTTAAAAGGAAAAAAATAAATCAAATAAAATAAAATAACCCAAACCGTAGATCCATAAAAAACAAAATAAAATTCAGTCAGATCTTATCAATACACCTCGTTACTCGACGGTTTCAAAGACAACAAAAAGAGAATTTCAGAGATCCTCATCAAAGCAATGTAACAAGATCATAATTCCCAAAAACAAAATCGAGTAGCTCGATGTCAATAGGTGAGAGTAAGAACCCAAATTCAGCTTCACTGAGTGCAGTCGTTAAAGCATGAAAAGAAATTAGCGTGAATCCACTCAAATCACAAAACCCACCTGATCTACACGCCTCCAGAGCCGAGCATTCAAGGAAGAATTAGCTCGACGAGAATTCCCCCGACGGTAAAACGGGCTAGCTAGATCCAACACCGCGGCAACTGCAACAGAAAAACTCAAAATAAACAGGCAAACACACTGAAAACGAACATGGATTCAGAATCGTGTAGGCTTCTAAACTCTCCTCCAGAAAATTCGATCTCTCTCCGATCTTACCTGTTACGGAATTCGAAATGCTAGCATATGCGAGGAGAACGCAAATTTCTCATATAGAGAGAGAGATCGCGCGAAACGTTTGTTGTTAAAGCTCTCTTTCTCTCTCTNTTTTTTTTTTTTTTTTTTTTTTTTTTTTTTTTTTTGGTTAAACCAAATTTTAAGATCGTTGAATTCACACAAACGCGGCTTCGGAAATTCTCTTCACCAAGAGGGTGACGCAACAATGGTGACAGACCAATCAACGGCCGGTTGAGGTTAATATTTCTTTAGCTTTTCAGTTCTGATAAATAATTATTAAATATTTAGTAAGTTCGCCAAATTTTAAAATAATAATAATAATAAAAAATAATAAATCACTATTTTAGCTTTTACCTGTCGTGCTTTAAATAAAAATTTGGAGCTGATATTATTTTAATAATTTTTTAATTTGAATATGGTTTTAAAATTTAAGAACTAAAATAGATATTTCAAACATTTAACATTCAAATTTTTAAATTTTAAATTTAAGAATTTCATATTTAATTGTCTAATTATTTTGCTTTCAAAAAATGTATATTTTCAATAGAAATTTTAATATAACCTTTAATTTTAGTCCTCAAATTTTAATTTAGCTAAAATTTTAAAAAAATATATTTTATCCATAAAATGTAAACACTATATAAAGTGTTAGAATAAAATTAAGCTCTATGAAATATATCTCGAAGATAATTACTAGAAGAGGAATGACTAAAGCCATATGTTCTTTGGGAGGCGAGTTTGGGTTCGATTGAGCCTAGGTTGGCGAATCCATGAGCAATCGAGTCCTAGCCCATTGGACCCAAGCTTTCTTTAATCACCTAATCTAAATAACCCCACGACCAATCGCTCTTAGGGCAAAAAAGGCTTAAATGTTTAGGCAATTCACAAATTTTAACCCAAAAAAAAAAATGAACATCAAAATGTATGAAATATTATTAATTTTGAATTGTTAAAAGCATATAGTAATTTTTTTAAAATGAAATTTTACAATAAAACTCATTAAAAAAAATTTAAAATGAAGGGTAAAATTGGAATAAATAAAAAAGGACTATTTTTCCAAATTTTATAGTTTTGAAAATTGCCCCCACATCTGGAAATTGCCTCCATTTCTTTCCACCGCAGTTCGGAGTCGTATCTCGAGTTAGGGCTGAGCCAACCGCGCCGTCGTTTCCTCTTCTGCCTCACCGCCTCCATTTCTTCCACCGCAGTTCGGAGTTGTATCTCGAGTTAGGGCTGAGCCAAACGCGCCGTCGTTTTCTATTCTGCCTCACCGGTTCAAATAGGTCGCAGGTAACATCACTATCAATTTCCATTTCGAAATTTCTTCTCCACGAGTCTTGTGTCAGAATTTTATCGGTAACGTAGGAAAACGCCATGATAGAGGAAATTTGGTCTCAGGATTTGTGACTTTTCGTGTACTCTAAGATATGGGTAGGAGGATATTGAACGATGCATTAAGAGCGATTGTCAATGCTGAGAGGAGGGGAAAAGCTACGGTGGAACTGAAACCCATTTCTTCTGTTATGTCTTCCTTCCTTAAAGTCATGAAAGATCATGGTAAAACTTACGTTTCTCTTAGCTTTCTGGGTGCGGGACTAACTTGGATTTTACAGTATTGTTAGGCCTTATTAATTACATGGTATTTCTGCTCCAGTGCCTGCAATTGACAGATTCATATTGCCATTGCCTTCATGTTGAGCTTTTTTTGTAATCATTTTGTATCTTTTTTTTCTTCATGGTTGATGTTATATGTACTTGTATTGTGCTTTATCATGTAGTAATTAGTTTCTGTTTGAAACAAATTGTTGTTAGTAATGTTCATTATGTTCCTCTATATTGTCGAGCTTAATTACTCTTATAAACATGTTGAAGTGTCCATTAATAATACGCAAGAGTATTATTGATCGTTTCACCTTCTTCTTCCACACTGCTACCATTCCCACTACCACCGATTCTATCCTCAATCGAAATTCTCTCCTCATTCGTCTTCTGTCAAATGTTTGTAATCTCGTGCCTATCAAACTCGACTCCATCAATTTGTCTCTTTGGCATCATCAGATCTTACCTATCTTTCGGGCTCATAAATTATCTGGGTTTATTGACGGATCTTGCCCAATTCCATCTTAGTTTCTTTGGGATGATGATGGCAAGCTTGCCACAAATATCAATCCACAGTATGGCGATTGGATCGCTCAAGATCTTGTGATCAGGGCTCTCATCAATTCAATGATGTCTCCCTCTATTGTCGCTGGTTGTTGGCTGTCACATCTCGTGACACTTCGGTTTTCCTTGAGACCAAGTTTTTTTTTTTTTTTTTGGTCTCAATTCCATATTATTAAATAGTGATCTTCTCTACAAACCCGAAACAAGAAGTCTAATGAGTTGATTGATTTGCATGGCCAACGTGCTTAAGATCTTAAGGACTGTCCTGCTAATATCAGAATGACTGTTGATGATTAAGAAATGCTTATATGCATCATGAATGGTTTGCCAAATGATTTCAATGCCTTTTGTACCTCTATTCAAGCCAAGATCAGATCCTTCAACTTTTAAACATCTTTATGCTTTGTTAAAGACTGAGGAACAATCGATTGAAATGAAAACCAAGTCTACTGATTGTGCGCAAGGTTTTATGTTCGGTGGGTGCTTGAGGAGCTGCATGATTATAGAGGAAGGAAGTTTCTTTGGAGTGATTTTCGATCTCTCCATTCCTATTCATAAGTTTGCTTGAGACCATTGCTTTCAGTTGTTAGGCATAGGGATCTTTTTTTTTCTTTTGGTTGGTGTGCATAAGGTTTTATTTTCGGTGGTGGTGCTTGAGGAGCTTTCTGGTTGGTTGGTGTGCTGAGTTTTTTTTTTTTTTTTNTGGTTTTTTTTTTTTTTTTTTTCTCAGTGGTCTTGGTTCTTGTGCAGCCATGAATGTGATCTTTTGTTTTGTTCTTGGCAGACGCTCCCTCATTGCTGGGAGTTGATTTTTTATCCGATACTTGGTTGTCACGTTTTCATTGGATCCTTCTTTGACATGTACTCTTTCGAAGGCTTTTGTTGGGTCGTCTCTTCAATTTTTTTGGTATTTGATTTCCCATTGTATTCTTTGTTTATTCTTGTTTCATTCCCTTCTGCAGTTTTGCTTGTGCTTTAGTCTCTTTTCATTCATCAAAGAAAAGTTTCATTTCTTGTTTAAGAAAAGAAAGGAGGATTGACCTAGCCTATAGCTTGTTCTTTAATGTTATTATCACTGTCAATAATTTTGTATTAGTGATCCTACTCTGTAAGCATCTCATTTATGGAGTCGTCAAATTTTATATATAGGATATATCAATGACTTTCAAGTTCATGATCCACAACGAGTTGGAAGGATAACAGTTGAGCTGCAAGGTAGGATCAAGGATTGCAAGGCTCTCACCCACAGGCAGGACATCAAGGCAAAGGAAATTGAAGCTTACAGAATACGAACGCTTCCAACACGTCAGGTGTTTTGACTAATATATATTTCATTCAAATCCGAGTCGATTCGCCATTCAATCTTCCCCATAAATGGTGATAGTTCTCGTTTATATTAACCAAATATTTTACTCTCTCTCTCTTGGCTCTACAGTGGGGTTATGTTGTGATTACTACTCCAGAAGGCATCTTGGATCATGAAGAGGCAATAAAAAGGAATGTTGGTGGTCAGGTTCTTGGATATTTTCATTAGAGAAACCCCCATTTTTTGCAGCTTCCTTGATTGAAAGATCCTTGTGATTTTTCTCAGATGTTTCTCATTTTGCATTGGGATCTTAGGACTTTGAGCACTGTTGTCCACTTTTTCAGTATTATTGCTCTTACCAATAATGTAAGCTTGATTTTATGTGCTTTTTTGTTAACTACTATTTCTTCCCTTACTAAAATTTAATTAGTTTGAAGTTTAAAGTTTAATTTAAACATATACATGCATACATGCATAATATTCCATCCATTTTCCATTTTGTTTCTTTCTAAAAACTCCTCCAAAGCCCTCCTTCTACCTTATTTCAATACTGAAAACAAATGTAAACCAAAGAGACGTTGAGGAAAAAGAGCTTTTATCTATCTATACATAATATTATTTCTGAGAGATGAACAAGAATCAATCAAGGCTTCCATCAAATCTCTCTTCTATAAAAAGGAGAGAGAAGACAAAAAGGAAAAAACTATATATATCAATCACGATTTACAGGATGAACAGGGAAAATGACCATAATCATAGAAATGAAGATCTTTTATTTCGACGAAACGCGCCTGAAGCAGCAATCAAAGGTTTTGGTAGAGAGGATAGCGACCAAAGCTGAGTTAAGAGAACTTAGTTTCCATTTCCTCAGTGAACTCCTGAAACAAAATCCAATTGTAAGAAACAGAGTTCCTCGAATATTTCGACGACAAAATCTATAATTTCGATTTCTTAGACTTCATATTAGTCTGGATGTTAGAATTTCTGAATGCTTCTACCTGCTCTTTAGGTATCGCTGTAGCGGTCTCACTAGAGTTCAGGAACAGGCAGACTACAGCACAATCATCCACCTTGGCAGCAGGGTACTTACATCTCCATGCTCGAGTAGCTGAATCCACAAGGTTACGAGCTGCAGAGGATCTTGGAGAAGATGCAACAGTTGCCACAACCTCTTCATTTGAGAGAACATCCCAAACCTGCGAAAGGGAATAAGTAATGAAAAAGATTAGAATACATAGGGGGATGCCTTTGAATGACAAGTCAGGTTCACAATTGGATCTCGCGGAGAGGATGAGGAAAAGGAAAGGAATGTGATATAAAAAGCTAATGATCAATGAAAATCTGCAAATGATCAAAATATTGACACTACGTTAATGGTTAGACATCTTACCCCATCTGTAGCCAGTACCACAAATTCATCTTTCTCCGAAAGATGATAATAAGAAACGTCAGGAACGGCTATCAAGCCAAAGTCTTTTAAACAGAAATCTCCAAAGGCTCTGGCCATAGCAAGACCAGGACAATCACTGTTGGGAAGCCAAACCCGAAAAATCTGAGGCTCACTTTGAAGAGCAAAGATTCTTCCTTTGCAAAGTCTGATCCTTTCAGCTTCCCCTATTGAAGGAAGAAACAGAAGGTTTTATACACACAGACAAACAATACTCTTGCACGAACTTTCTATTTGAGATCCTGAACCATCAATAGTGGAAGGTATTTTTATGATGATCGCCACACCATTACACCAAAAACAAACGAATAAACAAAAATAACCTAGGACTTGAGTAAATTAGTAAATGATAAACCTGCTTTATGTTGGTAACTCTTTTGCAAACAGGAAAGCTCAAGCCACGACAAGCCAAAAGTAGGAAAAGAAGAGAACAAGGAATACAGACTGAGCTGCTTACTACTATTCCATATAATGAAATAGTGTATCCACCCTTTACATAAATTTTAGAAGTCACTGTAACCATCATATAATCAGCCAACTCAAAAGCAGGAAAAAAAAAGGGTGCTGGCCTCAAGGAGTCCAGGTTACGAAGTTTAAGAACATGTCAACAGAACCACTTCGTTCCCTTATTCAGAGGAGGAATCAAAATTCCAAAATCAACAGAGAATTCTATGGACGTGATCAACAGTTCTTTACAATAATGTTAGTGCTCATGAGGTAATGGCATATTGTTTCTACAGATTTCAGCGAAAAGGAAATGTTCAATTCATATCAATTATTAGCATCAATTCATCAGAGAAAACTGATAGCAAATGCTCTTCCACCAATACTCCCGATGGTCCCTTAAGGCATGGATGGTTTAACATTTTATTCCGTCCAACCAATGAATATCGTGTATTCATCAGCCCGATTGTCGGACACATGCTCACTTGAAAAATGAAGTGATTTCTTAAAGGTGCCGACAAGTATCTGTTAGGCCCCCAATTCCATCAATATGCAAGGAGAGGCAATAAATGAATTGCAGAGTCAACAAGTTACTTAGAAAGGCTGTGACATGAGCGAGGGACCACCAGGGGTCGATGAAAGGGATTTTCAGTTAGGGGAGGAAGTATATAAGTAGAGAGGGAAGGTTTTCATTATTTTTATGCTTTTTGTCTATTAGAGTGTTCCAGAAGGAGAGGAGAGTTTACCGAACTCTCTAATCAACTGGAAAGTGTTTGCATTTCCTTCAGACAAGTTAGGAATACGGAAAGATATATTCATAGTTACAGGGAGAGTGAGAATAAAGGCATACTTGGAAGATTTGGCTTGAGGTCCACAGTCAGCTGAACTGCAATGAGAGAGTTAGATTTATCTCTGGTACCTAATACAGCCCTCGAGTCCCCGACATTTCCGATGATAAGATCCCGACCCTGTTTATCACAAGAAGGGTAAAAAAAAGAAAAGATCAAACCACATATATTAACTGCACTTTTCAACAGTATCGAAAATAACTAGACGTAAATTAACACCTGTTTGACCAAAGCAACTGATGTTGTACCACTGGAAAAGCAATCAATATGAGGATGTAGTTTAAGCTCCTTGTCCATCACCTTAAAAGCCTTTAGAAAAGACTCTTTCAAGTTGACATACATGTCATTGTAACCGTCCTGACGAGCAAGATCACAATGAGAGATTTCAGAGTCCTTGTTAATCAGCGTTGGTGGAGAGACTCGACATCTCGCCTCAGTTTGCCCATTCCCTCTGGTAGCGTCCAATTCCCACTGAGCACTCAGTTTTAGAGGAAGAGAATCTCTGACTTTCTTTGCAACCATATGGCCAAAGGGACCGTGTCCATCAAAGACTCCGCAAAAGGTTGCATCTTCTTTTGAACCAAAATTCTAAAAAAGAGAGGCCATTATTCAGAGGAAACAAAAAAACATATCAAAACATAAATGCAGAAAAATAAGATCTAACAGAGCACAAAATTCACTTTTAAACAACAATATATATCTACAATTCAACTTGCAAAGCGGGTTCGTTTATTACTTCTAAACCGAACTATTAGCGATAATCACATCAATGCAAAACTTAATACCTGATAACGAAAATAGGATAACAAAAATATACAGTTACATTAGAAGGAAAAGAGAAAAATAACATCAACTCCAAACAAAAACAAAAACTAAAAAAGTGAGTACAGCACTACCACAAATTTGATAACAGTTAAGGGTGGAGCGCAGAGAGAAAAACAAACATGTTTCTTATATATATATTTTGGAAAGTGGTATCTCAAGACTGATCCTTTAATATTACCCATGAAGAACTTAAAAGGAAGATATCATAAATTTTGACCCTAACTTCACATGCTATTCTCGTCAAGAATAGAGGATGTTCGACCAAATCCACATCTCTAAAATGTGTAGTTCCTGAAACACGAAGAACAGAAATACTCTACATAACGTGGATATTGAACATTCAACAGAAAAAGGATATACCATCAAAATTCACATGCAATGGCACCAAATTATCAACAAAATTTGAGAGAACGAATCAAACCTCCCAGACAATCATAGCGTCCTGATTAACGCCTTTCTTGCCTTGCCTAGTAAAGAGCGTCGCATTATCAGTTGATCCATTCAAAAACATCCGGCCAGGAACTCGATGAAGCGACATCTCCCTTGTAGCGTCATCAACGGGACAACCTCTTCTCGTAATCTTCCTCCTGGAGCTCTTTCGGGTAAAAACGGCATCATTATGAGAAGTGGAAGCGATCTCAGAATAAACGATCTTTCGGTTCTTGCGCTCCCCAGAGAAACATGATCCCATCCCGAGGGCCCTGACAACGTTTAGAAAGCACTCCAGACCTACCAAACACTCAGAACGACGCAATCCACCGTCGTCAACCTTTCAATTTGATGATTGCAATAAATTTCAATCAGCAAACCGATAGAAATCCTCTTCAGACACTTCCAAATTGCTCAGTGATGATCCCTACACAAAACCTGCCGATGTAGCACATAGACAGTGATTCAATCACGCAGGAAAGCAATCACATCGATGCAATTATCAACATAACAATGCGACAAAAACTCAAGGATTAGACATAAGTTTCCTCCGACGAGCAAAATAAACGCGGAAAACAGAGGAGATCGAAACCCGATGGAGGCGGCGACAGTGAAAAGAAACGACAAACCGACCAAAGGCAATGATTAATCACCGAAAAGNGAACCAAAAAAAAAAAAAAAAAAAAAACGAAATGCAATTCTATGATCTTCAAAAGGTACTTCACCTGAGAATGCACATATGGATTTACTAAGAAATAGTTGGCGTTCCGAGAAGAAGAACAGAATCTACAATTTGACAAATTGTTGTTCAGTTCTTCATCAGGAAGAACATCAACGATCTCCTCGACCAAATTCTTGTGATTCGTTCATATTCCCGAAGTTAAAACTCCGAAATTGATCCTGTTTTTTCTCTCTTTCTCTCGCTCTCTTTCCTCATCCAAATTAATACTCCAAATAAATAATTTTAGAAACTCGTCTTTGAATATTAAAGACCGCGAAACAGATAATGGCGGAAGTCACTTGTTGACATCCCAAAATTAATTAATACAAAATAAATTATATATATATATATATATATATGATATATAATTAACTCGTTCACTCGTGCAACCCAGTGGAAGATTTTTGTTATAATATTGAAATTTAAATTCTAATAAATTATGTTTATAAAACTTTATATTATATATATTTTTAGGAAATATTATTAAATTTATTATAATATTTTATATTCTTTTTATAAAAATAATATTTAAAATAAAAATTATCCATCCAAATTTAATAATTTGTTAAAAATATGAATAAATAATTATCATCAAATCCCCGCGAAAATAAAATAAAATTGAAATAGGTGAAGGAAATGAAAATTTAAAATAATTCCTCGCCTTACACCCTGATAGACAAATATCTATACCTTTAAATATCGTTTCACGTACACTTAAGCTTATTTTCGATTTAGTCCTAGTAATTTTTAATTGAGCCTAATTATTTAGTTAAAACTCAATAAATAATAATTTGGTATATATCCATATAAGAACTCTAATTTTAATTTTAGTAATACTTATCAAGATAAAAAAAAAAAAAAATTAAATTGAAACTTTCAAAACAATCAAAATTAAACTTTTATATTTAAAAGAAAAAAAAATAGAATCATGATGCACATGCATAAAATAGAATGAACCATTTAGGATGTTAATAAAAATATCATCGAATTAAAAATTAAATTAATAAAAATACTCGATAACTTGATACTTTAAAAACATTTAATAATATTCTTACCATTAGTTTGGAATGGAATTGGTTTAAAAAATAAACTCAAAGTTTGAAAATTTCATTAAAAAAAAAAAATGATATTCTAGCGATATAAAATTACATTAATACCCCTAACTAAAAAAATACAAGTAAAAAAAGCTTCTCAAACATGGAAATTTGAGAGCAATATGAACAATGGCTCCAAGAAGAATAAATATTTCTGACATTTTTACCCTTGGGGTTCACCACAAGGCAACCTGCCCTCCTATTTTTAGGACCAGAAACTATACTGCTGAAGAGGGTCTGCGGATCTTTTTGCAGACATAGCCAACTCAATTCTACAAATCTAAACACAAATCAATCAGAGATGATAGATTTCATAAGCAACTTTGAAAGAGAAATTCTCTCTCTTCCCTTTTCTTTTTCTCTCTCTCTTCATTATACACAACTGAGATGAGTTCAACGTTTTAAGGAATTCTCTATACTTGATTCTGTCTGTTCTAAAAATATTACCTGTAGGGCCTGCTTGCTGTTGGGATTTTGTGTTAGCCGAGGCATCTCAAATGAGCTGACCAGTGCATCACCAAGATTAGGAATAGCAACATCACAGCCCATTTGGTATTCAATCTGTACGCTGAAGAAATGTAATGTGAACCAACTAAATGAACTGTTCCGGTTTGTTCATCTTGCACTTTGATGCTTGAAGAACCTGAAAAATCAACTACAATCTCAGATATTCATACATTAATTTCTTATCAAAGATGTCACAAATGTTTGTTCAGTTAGTAAACGACATAAGAGATATTATTTACGCTTCAAATCGGTCTCTTTTAACATTTAAAGATTCAAACTCGGGTTTTGAGTTTCTTTAAGACAAAAAGGACGATCATAAAAAAATTGAGGACCAGCACTGAAGTTCAGATAACATACAGCAAATATTGGGGAGAAAAAAAAAGAGCAAAAAAACCATGTAATGACATGCAACGATAACGATAACTTCGAAAACAGTGAAGCAAAAACTTCGTACTCACAGTTGTATTCGGTCCACCCGATTGTTTGGTTCTCGAGATCGTATAAAACTAGCTTATTTGAAAGCACTAAATCTGCAAGCAAAAGAGATATAAATGAAGGCCTAAATGACAGGAAAATGAGAACAAAGAAAATAAGAGCAGTCATACGCCTTTTGCTAAATTAATTTAACACATATATGAAAGTTTCATGATGAAAGGAAAGAAAGCCATCCACTATTCAGTAGGAACTAAGAGTTGACACACGACAAGTCGTGGATAATCACATTTACACATACGCTTACAAATAATTATACTTACAAATACTTATACGCTCTACATCCTTTCTCGACACCATTTTATTTCCATGGTCAAGTGTTATAAGGACTGATTATTACATTTCGTACCATTATATGTAACACCCGGGAAGAGTTCGACATGCTTTCACGTTTCTCCAACAAACGAGAGGAAGCATTGAGGTAGAACCCAGTAGAAATATTAACTTGGTCAACCAAAGAAGAGCTCTTAATATTAACTTTTTTTCGTTAATGACATGATTTTTAACCCATAAAGTTCTCAGTAAACAAGAGCTCTTAATAGCACACTGCCTGAATAAACAACTTGTACAATCAACAGAAGAATGAGGGATTATGGATATACTAAAAGTTAGCATGCCCTCTTGCCAATAGCAGGCGAATTAGAATTTTAAGACATGAACTAATATTCAGACGGACAAATTATGGAGTTTACCTCCAAAGAGGGTAACGTTCTTCCTATCCCTAGATTGCATCCCACTGTTTTGCCAACCAATACACCACAAGCCCTCCTGTGAAAGTCTATATTAGTAAACCAACTCATTCGACCACTCCGAGACAAATAACCCGATTAGAAAACAAAATTTCAGTACATATGACAAACTCTACAAAGTAAACTATTTGGGTTCAAAAGCATCTTAGCGTAAAAAGCAAATACAAGGTCTTAGACAACCCAAGAAGCACGACAACACATTCGTCTTTAGCAAGCCCACTTGACTACTATTGACAAAATATATGTAAGGACTACATTAAATAAAACTAAAATAGAAAAGTACCAAACAATAGTTCTTGTAGATAAAAATGTCTATCTGGTCTAGAAAGCAATACTGTAAAGGACTGGCCCATCAAGACTGTTCTGCTCGCAATGTCATTTCATTTTATTTTTCAATAGTACGAAACATTAATTTTCGAACGTAAAATAGGATGAATGATATGGAAAATGGTGAAGTTCACTAGGTAAATAAATTCATAATAAAAAAATCTCATCTAAATCTCATGAGAGATGAGGACAAGACCACAAATTGATTAATAGCAGTGTCAAAAAGTCCTAAGATAGAGAAAGATTGCAGTCTAAAAACCAGTACTATCAGTTGGATCATAAAACGTTGATATACATTATGGGTCTAGAAGAACTGCACCCATTCTTGTTTCAAAAAATAAAAAAAGAAAAAAGAAACAGAAAACCGCCTATTCTTGCAGTAAGGTCAAGGGTTAGTAGTCAGTACATACAGAAGCGCAAGTCCAGCATACTTACATGTTGGAATAGATATTCATGAGGATAAACCTTCAACAAGAGTGAATTCTCGAAATGGAAAGTAACTGGAGGAAATCCATCATCGACACTGCAAAGAAAAATATACCAAATAAAGCAACACAGCACCATCAATATACAGGTCAAATACAATACGTAATAACTAAATCTCTCAGTAGAGAGCTGAGCAAAAAATGCTATAGGCAAACTTTCCAGCAAAAATAAGCAGACATATCAAGAGAACTGTTGCATAGGAAAAGATCACCTACTTGGTTCTTCGGCTAAATATATTATATATACATGCATATCTATTTCATAATAGAAATAAATTTCAATGATCACTGAAATTTACAAAAGAGAGACAAAAGTCCATGCCAAGGAGTTGCAAAAAAAAAAAAAAAAAAAAAAAAACGGAAAAGAAGGAGGTGCATGTACACCAAGACAGCAATAAAGACAATTTGCTAAAAAAAACTAAGGATCTTTCCTTCCCGTTAAATATTCAATGACTCGTACACTGATGTAGAGATCTATCTCGCTGATTTCGTTTCTGGGTCAAATGATAACATCACTCTTTAAGTTTTTGTTTGGGTTTTTTCTTTTTTTATATAATAATACACTAATCAAGAAAAATCTTCTGTTTTGACCTGTTTAGAAAAAAGACAGAATTTCACCTAAAGAACTTCAAAAAAATTACAAGTAATCAGATTCAGAATGCTCCATACCTTCTTGAGTACTGAAAACATTTATATTCTCCATGAATGGTTTGAACTTCCAAATTGTGTTGCCGTGAGAGTATCTACAAGAACAGAATCAACAGAATCAAATATGGTCATCTCACATTTGTAATAAAGTTCTGAAATGGATGGAGCTCTGAAATTATCACGTACCATGGTCACTAATGGCTCGTAAATCAATTCCGGAAGATATGCCAAAGTTGTGCCACTATCAATGATCGTCCCTTTTCTGTCTCCCGCCTCAAATACATCAGCAGAAATATTTAAAATGACACGACCAACTTGTACTCCCGTCATATTAACATTGTAATGTGGCCTAGAATTTAATGACAGGATATTAATAAAAGATAAAAATCACATACATAATAAAGAGAAGGTAATCATAATAAGCTATCAACAGAAGAAGTCACAAGTAGTGCAAAAAGTTATGGTTCTGAATCATAAATAATCAATATTCATATTTTTCAATGTAGTCGAAAGCACTCAACAACCAAAAAACAAATAACAATAAGACATATCTTATCATTGACTGGATAAAAAACGGAAATCACTTCATTAACAAAAAGTGAAACAAGCAACCTAGTGGGCAAAGGGACAAGGTGTCACTCCCCCACTAGAAAGTCTACATAGAAACCTTCCAATCTAAGTTGATGAAGAAAGTGGAATAATTACAAAATAACTTGTCAAGACAACTCCAATTTGAGGTCGTGTACTATACAAGCTTCACAAAAATTAACAAAACAATGGCACTGTACAAATTAGTTTTGGGCTTGCCAAAAAAATGAATTTTTGTTAAGGAAATAAAACGAGACTAATGCTCAAAGGTAAAAAACTCCAAAAAGAAGTGAATAAGAAAGTAGTAAAAAAGTACATTGCAAATAATTATAAAGGGAGAACAAAAGCATAAACTTTTACTTTAATAGCATAACATTTTCAAATCAGATTTTAATAACTCTACTATTATGCTTCATTGAAACAATATCTTATATCATTTTGCATAAGTTTTTATTTCTAAAACTCGCAGAACTAAAACCAACAAATTAATGCAAGGACCACAGAAACCAATTAAAATCTACAGATAGGAAAAAGACGAAAACCAAACAATAAGTAAAAGCAACAATTGAGAGCTAAAAAAGCAAATTACATACTGATTTGGTACCAACGGAGTCATGATAACTTTTGGCTGCACAACATGTCCCATCGCAAAGATACCACCCCCATTTATTCCGTCTAGGCAATGAGCAAACATCTTCTTCACTTTTCTTGAGGAGGCTAGTTGTGAAATAATAGATGAATTTGATTTTCCGAAACCAAGTATTCCATCAAGTGCTTCTTCACCAGACGAACCTAAATCCCCAGATTGTCTAGCACCACATCTACCAAAAAGGAATAATTAAATTAAAAAAATAATTATAAGAAACGTTTAAAAGAAGTGGCTCTGAGTGAAATGATTAAGAGATTAATAGGACAGGAACTCAGAAGGCCAAGGTTGACAAAAGCTACAACGTGGCAATTGGCTTCTCTTAGACATTGATAATTGCAATCAGAATTCGTAGATTTCAATTTTCTCACTGTACATCAAATTTGGTAAAATAACACATTTCATCCTTGACCGATGACCTACGTTTTTCTTAATGAAATACCAAACTTTTATTGAGGAAAAAATTCAAGAATACAAGGGTGACGCAAGAATCCAAGCCCACAAAAGGGAATTCCGTTAAAGAAAGGAACTTCACTCCAGCAAAATAAGACCTTAAATAATTGCAAAAAGCCTTCAATGTCGAGGTTAAATAGAAATATTGAGCCTAGCAAGGGACCAAACATTACACAGCTCCTCCATACTCCCCTAAAGGTTCTATTGTTCCTTTTCCCCCACAAACCCACAACCCCGACATGCCATAAATCTCCCCTTCTCCTTAAACAGTGGATGGATGAAGAACACCTCAATCATCTCCCTGTACTCTCTATGTCTGACACCCTACAAACCAAAAGCTGCAAAAAAATAACTCCAACCTAACCATACTGAAAATTCCAAAGGATACGGACCAGATCTTCCTCCACTCTCCAACAGAAAAATGCAACAAATGGCCCTACCAACAAGAACAACTTCATCAAGATTTTATCTAACTTGTTCACTCTTTCGTGAATGACCTATCAAACAAAGAACTCAACCTTCTTTGAAATTTTCACCTTCCATAGGGCTAAGAACACTGACTCACTATAAGGAGAAAGATTAAACAAGCAACTAAAGAAAGAATAGGCAGAGAAGCCCTCATAAGGGTTAAGGCCCCATGAATGACAATCCCTTCTCCCATGAAGAACTGGGATATTTTTCCATCACTCTTTTGGCATATAAAAATCTCCACAGGCAATCGGAGAAAGCATCCCAATGAAGATGAGAGAGGTATTCAATCTCTCTTCAACACACCTTCCTAAAAATGCAAAGAGTTAGGACCATACCCTTTAATTCCAAAAGAGTAGACAACCAAAATAGCAAGGTAGATAAAATCACCCTCCATAGCCACAAGAACATTCAAAAGAGGGGCACCCTATAAAAACAACATGAATCTCTTGATACTCCAATGTTCAAAGGACATCCAAGCAATGTGGAAACCCCAAATCAATTTAACCAACCTCCGGTCCACGTTGTGCTATTTTGTTTCTTTAAGGCTAACCAAATCAAGACTTTGTTGAATAACCACGTCTTCAACAAGGGCCCTCTTCCTCCAGTCCAAACCCTCCACCTTCCAGCTCAGCACTTTCATTAAGCATAGTCATTTCAGCACAAGAATGAACTAGAGGACGATTTAGATAAATGACTGATGGAAGGTGTGTTCCATTCTTCGCTTCGCCAGTACATAAATGACCATAGCAACAAGTCACCACTGTGAAACTTGGGTACCTTCATCATACAATAAATTTGCCTCTAGTCTCCTTAACAAGAAAAATTTCCTTTTGTGCATAGACTATGATAAGAATCTTCTGGAGATTTTTAATTTGCACAAAATAAGGAGGCTTAACGTAGGATGGTGGGGGTGGGGCAAAGGAAGCTCCACTTATCATCTGGCTGTGGATATCTCAAATTGTGCCAAATTCTCTTTTTTCCTTCCACTGACTGCTGGTAGCCTAGTAAAAAGGCTTGAATACCATACTCAGAGTTCAACTTGTAGGAACAAGGGCATTTTGCACTCCCCTTGGACAGCCATTCTCGAGTTCATTTTTTCTTTACGCAAAGACTCCTATTATTTTGAGTTTTGCAAGGGACAAAGTTTAAGAGGATATTGATGTATGGTAGTCTCTCTATAGCTTCTTCATCTTTCCAGACTATTAAGTTACCTCCCACGTTCATCACTCCCCTAAACTGAGTTGGAGCTACACGATAGAGTACATAAAAGCAGTATAAAAACAACTCACCCAAACTTGATACTTCCATTAGCAGCTGTAGTCTCAAGGTCTCCAGAAACCCGATCATATTGAACATAGTCCTTGACAAAGATTCCAGCAGTCGAGCTCCCATCACCATATATCTGAAGATATGGACAGGACATATTAGCAGTGCAGCCTGAGAGTGGACCCCCATTCACCTCCAAGCAAAATTGTTCATCACAAGAAACCAATTTTCCAGTAGTGGATTGCTCCAAATCATACGTAGTGAGTTCCATCTGGTGCCAAAGGAAAAACACTCCAATTAACCCCTTCGCAACATCAATCGAGAGTAAAAACAACATGCTAAAAATAACAAGACATTTACTAAAACAATACCCCCAGAGAGCTTCTCCTCGGACACTCCTTACACTGAATACAATTCACCCACACAATGTCACTCCCTGTATCCACTTGAACATAATAGTTCTTGGGAGGAGTCCCGATTCCAATTTTGGCATAGTAAAGTCTGAAAACAAAGTGAACCCTTCAATTAAAACCACAACACAATCGACACATACAACACCGAAAAAAAAAAATTACAAAAACGATTCCACTTACCCGACGGCATCAGGCCGGCCAGAGCCACCGAGGGGAATATCGACGCCGGCAAGAAATCGAAGCTGACGGTTGATGTCGTGCGCCTTAAGAGTACTAAGAGAACGTTCCCGTCCGGCATACTTGTATTTGACGCTGAACACGCCATTATCAGCATAGACGCCGCCGCCTCCGCCGAGGATGGTGCTGGAAAGTAAGTTGATGATTACAAAGAGCAAGACAGTGAAAGGGCGTGAAGTACCGATGGCGGCGGTGGCCATCGTCGACGGTTGTTCAAGCTCCAGGGGCTCCGGAAGGGTGTGGACTTGGCCCTAAGGTTCTGAAACTTCAAATTGTAAGCAGAGGAAACACCATTTTTACTCTTCCAAGGAAGCGTACAAGAAACCAAACAACCCAATAGGCCCCTGTGTTCTTGACTTCCTTTTCCTTTTTTTCATCACTTAAATTTACTTTTTCTTTTTTCTTTTGTTTTATTTTTCTTCAAAAAATATATATTTTATTCCCCATTATTTTCACAAAAATATAGTCCTTACTCATCCAAAACTTTCAATTTAATTCTTATATTTTAACATTTTATCAATTTCAAGTGATTAGTAATTGATTATAAATTTTAATTAATTAATTTTAGGTCACTATACTTATAATTCATACTAATTCTAAATTTATTTAGAAATATCTTGTAAATTAAAATTTTAAAATTTATTGGATACAAAATTTAAGATTTAGAATCATGATATTTTAGTTGTAATAGATTATTTAAATTAAAACATAACAATGGAACATCAAGGGGTGGTGGCGCAGTTGGCTAGCGCGTAGGTCTCATAGCATCTGAGTTATCCTGAGGTCGAGAGTTCGAGCCTCTCTCACCCCAAATCATTTTTCATTATTTTTGGATGGAGTAGCCGTGGATTGACTATGCTTCTTGGGCCTTTTACTCATGGGGCGGCTTCTCCATCACCTAATTGGGCTCCGGACTTGGTTAGTTGGGGTATAAAGCTATATACATATACACCCCCATTTTTTTTTTATTATTATTATTCTTTGGTCAAATTTTAATATTTTTCTTTTTCAAACATTTAATCTCGATCATTCTAATTATTATAGTAAGTGGTGGAGGTGCAGTTGGCTAGTGCGTAAGTCTCATAGCTTTGAAGAGTGATGGTGCAGTTGACTAGTACATAGGTCTCATAGTTTTAAAGAGTTATCTTGAGGTCGAGAGTTTGAGCCTTTTCGCTCCATTTAACTTTATTTATTTTATTATTTTTTTTTTGTTATTTCTAATATTTTTTTAAGTTTACTCGTTCATTCAAACATTTAATCTCTCGATCGATGATATATACCAAATATCACACTAAGGGGTGGTTACACGTTTGCATAGGACTCATAACTTGTAAGAGTTATCCTGAGATAAGGTCAAGAGTTTAAGCCTCTCTACTCTCGTAGAGATTAAAATAATGAAAATAATTTAAAATTTAAAAAAAAAAAAAAAAACATATTTTATTAATATGATTGCCCTTTTTTTGTCCTTTCCCATTCAAAATAAGATTGGCCAACTCTTAATAGAAATGAACTATCATCCTCAAAAAGGAATTATCCAAAGAATTATTCCCTTATTCCCTCCACAGAACAACACATCACTCACTTCATACAATCAAAACACCTTGAAAAAGACATAATTTATATGGAACAAACTTTTGAAAGCCGTCTAATAGAACGAGCAGAAACGTATAACATAACCCGACAATAAAATTACAGAATATCCTAATAAATCAATGATTAAACGAACGTCGTTCAAAGGTGGACATTCAAGCTAGCTAGCTCCCGAAACTGAAAGATAATCGTCTTAAAAATAGAACGTAGAAAACCCGACAAGAATAAGCTTTTAGTACACTATCACACAGCAAGGATTGCATAAATGAACCGTTTCTTTCAGCTTTGTTCCCCTCAATCTCATACATGGCCTACAAAAAGCCTCGCCTTACTTGGGATGTGTGGTAGTGTTCATCATCTTTATTGTCCGCTGTGCAGTTCTCCATTTCCCTGTATCACGTGATAGAACCTAAAAGACATTGGACATGTTTGGAAGAATCTGTTGCTCTTTCCATAAACCAGAGATGAGAACAAACCGAGGGGAAGAAGTAAAAAACGACCGATCGATTGATCGTTTTCCAGTCATGTCATTACAACAAACCAGAAAGCATCTTCAAGTTCAAGATGGAATTCATTTGATGTGGAGATGAAATAGGCAGTTTTCCCCCATCGATCCCAACATCATGGGACAAATGGGTATTCATTCATCCAGCCATATGTGTGGACCGACGAGAGATAGTTAGCACTCGGTAAGCCACAAAAGTAAGAACTAAACAAACGAAAGGAACAAAAGTAAAAACGATCGATTGATCGTTGCCAGTCATGTACTTACAATTTACAACAAATGACCATCTCAATCCAGAAGAAGAGAACACATCGATCGTTGTCAGTCATGTACTACAATTTACAACAAATGATCATCTCAATCAAGAACAAGAGAACACCTCCAAATTCAAGATGCAAACCAGTCATAAATTCAAGGCAAGGCAGTCAGTTCTTCTTCCCTACCTCCTCTCCCATCCAACTACATCTGGCAAGGCAAACGGGTACTCATCCAGACGTGTGTGGATCGAAAGAAATAGTTAGCACTCAGGAAGAACCAACTAAATGAACAGGAAACCATCATTCATGATACAAAGCTAGAAAATGCCACCAAGTTCAAGATGCAAAACAATCATAAACCCAGATGAAGTAGGCAGTTCTCCCACACCACTCCCAGCGACATCGAGCAAACCCGTATTCATCCAGCCATATTTGTGGGCTGAACAGAAATAGTTAGCACAATATCTGGCATTGGTTAGCACTCGGGAAGTCAGAAAAATATGAAACAAGACCAAAAAAATGGAACATCAAAAGAGCCATTATGGTATTTTGTTTTACAGTTAGGTTAGGTACCTCAGCAGCATGTGCAGAGGTGTGAAGCAAAAGGCTGTTGGTGAAGCTTTGATGGGGCTCCCACCACTGCATAAAAGCCACTCAACTAACTAAGATTGGAATTGCAAAATCATCAAATTAACAGAGCAGCAAACATAATCAGAGACAGGCAACCAAAATTTGAAAGAAATATAATGCTTTCTCAATGTTCTACTTATTACAATTTATTAATATCTTAACCTTAAAGAATTGAATTAGACTCTTAACTCCAATGAATCATTGGCTGATCTAAAACCTGAGACGTTCTTCTTCTTCTTCTTCTTCTTCTTCTTCTTCTTCTTCTTTCTTCATCCATCATCGAAATCAGACCAAACAAAGACAGTTTCAGAATAAATCATCTCTGCCCACAAATGGAAAATTTTATGATTGCAAAGCACGAACTCAAGTAGAAGATCCATGCCATCTTCTTTAACAATCTAGAAAAATCTCCATTCACAACAGTCTCTCAATTTCGCAGGCTCCTTTAGTTGCATAATCTAACAGTACAAGCCACCGCTTGCGCCCAATATTTGAGCCTCGCTTTAACATCTTCTGGATGATCACCTGAACAGAGAACAATTTCAAAACCCAATATAAACAAACTCACTCATATTCAACCTAAACCAACAATTCAAAATATGAGCGGAAGACTAAAAATTCAAAAACTATCAGGAAAGCACACACATAGAGAATTTCTTTTCAAATTTCCATGCATAAACACCAACTTCCTTCTAAACACTACCAATTTTTCCAATCAATATCGAGAATAGGAATCGAATCGAATCGCTCACCAGGACTAGAGATCTTCCAATTCGGAATCGGACTGGACCCCGAATCCACCGACTCGGGCGGAGAATGTTCCGGAACCTTCTGGTGGTCGTCCATAAATTTCTGGCTCATCGAATAACAGAGCTCGAGCGCCGGCAAGGTGTTACAGAGCTCAGGAATCTCGTCATAGCAAAACGCAAACCCTAGATCCACACACCCCTTGAGCTCCTCGAGATCGTCATCCGTCAAACTCTTCGTCCTCGTCAAATTTTCCTCATCTGAAGCCTCCACAAAGCCCTCAAGCAAGATCTGGTTCTTCTTCTTGTTCTTTTTCTTCGTGTTGTTCCAGTCCGTCAGAACAACGTACTCGTCATGATCGTCTTCGGAACTGAATTCAGGCTCGTAATGGAAGATTTGAGGTTCTGGGTCCCCTCCAATGGCGGATTCAGGAGAAATCTGAGATTCGGTTTGAAATGAAAGGGGACTCATTTTTTCCAATTCCGGGATACGTCGGTTTTCCTCCTTCATATGTTTTTGGCTTTTTTGGCCAAACGAGTAGAGGGAAATGAATTGAAGTTTGTTGCTTTATAAAGCTGAGCCCACCTGGCATGAATATATATATATATATTATTATTATTATTATTATTATTTTGCTATGCTATTAAAGTTTCCTTGATGGAATTAGTTCAAATTTTGGAGAAACAATTAAAACATTTTAAAATTGAGGGGCTAAGAATTTGATTATGAAAATTGTAGGGACTAATTTGAAATATATACTTTATTATTATTATTATTTATCTTTTATTATACAATATTTTTTCAATTAAATTTTAAATATTATTAAAAGGTTTAATTTTGATAAAGTTGTTAATTATTAATATATTGACTTTGTAATTAATGAAGTTTATATAATAACAGACCATTGTACCCTTTTTTAAATTTGGGCCTTGCGACTCACAAAAGCCCATATTATTTCCAGGCCCAATTAGATAAATAACAAAAATATATATATAATATAAGTATATTAAATAATAAAAAAAAAAAAAAAAGAAAGAAATGGTGAGAAATTATTATTGTGGAGAAAGGGGAAGTAGAAAGGCAAAGATGGAGAATCCAATTATGTGGTCTACCAATGTACTGTCCATTCAATGCTCATTCATATCTCCATCATTGCCAATTTACTAATTTCACACTTTCTTTTTTTTTCATTATTTGCCCTTTTGTCCTTTTATATCTTATTGCTTTCATTTTTGTTTTTTCTCCTTTTAAATTCTTTATAATATATATATATATTTATTTATTTATACTTTTTTTTTTTAATTTAAAATTGGAGTATATTAAAGCAAGTAATACCTTTATTTAAATAAATGGTTGCCAAAAAGATGTTTTTTTAAATAAGTGCTTCTAGAAAGAAAATTAATTAAATGCTCTTTTAAAAGTGCTTTTAATTAGAAAAGGAACAAAACTTTTCTGTTCTCTAATTTTTTTAGCCTAACATGGCATTTAAAAAAAAATATTTTTTTTTTCTCTGCTACATAATTTTAATGCCTAATTTCTGCTTTAAAAAAAAAAAAAAAAGAAACTAACATATATCTTAAATTTTATTTTTGTTAGAATCTCTATCTCCTAGTACAAAATATTTTGGGGAAACAAAAAAGAAAGCCACGAGAGCTTACGCTCAAAGTAACGATATAATATTATCGTCACGAGAGCTTATACTCAAAGTGGACAATATGATAGCATTGCAGAGGATCGTGGTTCTTAAAAACATGTTCATTGAACAAGAGAGGAAAGAGAGGAGAGAGTGAATTAAAGAGAATGTAGGATGAGAGTGAGAAGAGGGGAAAATGTGAAAGATAAACATTACATCTGAAAATGAAATGTTGTTGAAAGATAGATGAGATAAAAAAAAGGAACTACTTCAGACTGGCATCCTATGCAATCAACACGCAACATCTCAGGCTCTTTTTTTTTTCTTTTAAAAAGGCAGAGCTGAGAACAGACCCCATGGGACCCTATAGATAGCAGGTGAGCAGTGTGGCCTTCCCAAGGACCCCCCCACCCTTTGTGTTCACTCCTACTTTTTCCACAAAGGACACTGCCTTTTTCATACTCATCTCTGCAAATTTTCCAGCCTCTCTCCACACACACAACAGATAGTTTGGTAGTATCATCATACCTCTTCCCAGCTGGGGCTGTCTTCAATCTTCCCTCTTCCCTCTTCCCTCTTCCCACCACTTCCTTGGCAATGGCCTCCCGCCTTTCTCGAGAAGCTCAAGGCATCAGTTCCACCCATTCGTATCGTCCATCGAGAGGCTTGTCGTTTACAATATCATAATTGTACCTATACACAATCATTCAGGGGGGGGCTTGTAAGAAAGTTTTTCCACAACCATCAAATGCTTCCACTCTGCTCGCATCTATCGTATTCTCAATACTAACACTAAACAGGGAAGACCATCTCAGTTTTAGATTATGTTAAGTCAAAAACTTCAATGGTTTAGAGGAAGTATTTTGAGCAGAATAAATACTTGTCAATAAATGATCTCCGTTGCTGGTGCTCTGCAGTGGCAAAGAACTCCTCAATCTCTTGTGCTGGTGTGATGGTTCTTTGCAGGTTGTCCGCCGTGCTTTCACTTGCACCCCTGTACAGTACAAAGGAATTGAATGTCATTTTAAATCCACAAACAATGAAGGCCCATGTTCATAAGGATTTTGATCTTAGTTTTTTGTTCTTAAATAATAACCATCTATGCTTGTGATCCATTTGACTCAAATTTACTTTTGGAAAACATTGTTAAATTCTAGCCACATTTTTTTTGAAGTAAAACATAAAAGGTAGAATTATTGTCTTAGTCTTTATAGTTTAAGTTTGATTTCAATTTGATCTCTCTAGCTTTAAAACTTTCAATTTCGTCCATAAAATTTAGTTGTCTTTCAAAAATGCCCATGACTATTACCATCAAAACATTTTTTTTTTGTAGTAATGCCAAAGGCTTTTGAGAGATTTAACCAAATCATAAGACCAAATTGAAAGGACTGAACTTCACACAAACAAAAGAGACTAACTTGGTAATTTAATACTCAAAACCAAAATAAAATAAACAACTACAATAAATAATCTTACTTTTTTTAAAAGCTAAAACAGTAGTTCATAAAAGAAAAAGAAAAACCGAAGTTAAAATTATCACCAAGGGGCCAAAATTATCACCAAGGGGCCTGTATATACATTCCTCATTCATGCTAGCTCTTAGATATACAGAGAAAAAAAAAAAAAAAAAAAACATAAAGTTAGTGGCAAAGAAGCAATGAATCTAATAGGACAAAATCAGTGTCAACTGGCAGCAGCAGAATACCAAAAGAAAAAGTTGTAATAACTGCTTGTTAGCTAGAGAAAGCATCATCAACACAGAGGCATCCCATGATACGTGTTCCGGGACATATCTAGGCCCCGTGAAAATGATATGTCATTGCAAATGAATATAACGTCATTGCCTTTATGGATTTTCTGAATACCAAATAATTGTTTCTAATAACACAATATCATAAAACTTTTAAATTGAATCTCTTTTCAACTAATATCATGATAAAGAAAGGAAAAAAGAAGGGTTCAGGAAAAATAGGTAAGATGATTTATCTAAACTATGATGTCTTGATCGATTTAAGGTATCAAGCTATTTTACTTTTTTTCTTTTTGGAAATTGGCTGTATTATGTTCTTATCTATTAATATGTTTTTGTTTCTCCGAATCTATGGTGGCAAATACATAATTACAACTTCCTTTGTAATTGTAGTACAAAATAGTTAGAAATGGGAATATTTGAAGCTTTGACGTTAAATAAAGGAGTAGGTACCTTAACAGTTTAGTTTATATTGGCTAAAGTATTTTAATATTGGAGGAGGAAAAGACTCGAATGATATTTAAATTCAAGCAAAATATTGAACAACAAAATCAAGCAAAATATTGAAGACCCAATTGACAACTGACAAAGTTTTTGTTTCTGGTTTTCTATTTCTGAAAATGATGATACACAGAACATACCAAATCTATCAAATTTGAATGAGTAATCAAGGACAATTTAAATTTATGTAAACTAAAAACAAAACATCTTTCGGCAAGGAACTGCAAAGCAACAGAGTGGTTTACCAAAATTTTTGAAGCTTCCATATGCAAAAGGACAATAAACCAATTTAAAGCAAAAATTACGGCAGAGAAAATTTTGAATAACGTATGGCAGAAAATAAATGCAATTGGTAGCTCTACAGCCCAAACATATTAAATTCTTGATCCCAGCAAGAACAGAATTCAAAATCAATAAACAGGAAGAATTTTCAATGTTTGGATACATGTAAGATTAAATTATGTGAAAGAATATGTATAATCCACGAACCGCTAGAAGGTAAAAGAGAGGCCTAAGTTTATGAAGAAGAAAGTTCAGAAGTTTTAGGGCATGTTTTGAACACTACTGTATCTGCATATACATATATGTGTGTTTTCTTTAGTATATTTTACTTCTTCAAAAGACTTTTGAAATCTTCGCCAATTTTTTTTTTAAAAAAAGAAAAAAAAAAAAAACTAATCCACTTAACTAATTTCAGAATCACGATTGAAGCAACAGAACAGAAATGTACCTTCTTGAGATTTCGAACTCCAAATTCTCAGCCTGAGATTCAACGCCAACAATCTGGCTTTCACAGTCCAAATTAGAGGTCGTTTTCACGGAGGAACTGGAACTGCGAGCAGACTTCTTAGGTTTTGATGTCTGTTTGGCGGAAGCCCCAATGGACCTGTTGGTTTTATCGAGGCGGCGGGTGCGGAGCTGGAGATAGGAGAAGGAGAGGTCGGGAATGGCGTCTGGAAGGGAGGATTTCTGCAGTTTCTGCAATGCGAGGGATTTGGAAGCGGCTCTGGTGCGGACAGTGGTCGTGGTGGGCTGTGAGAAGACCTCCATGACTGTGATATCGGTGGCGATCTTGGATTTGTTCATGTACTTGCCCATTTTGTCATAGGATTCAGAGCTTTGAGGTTTCAGAGAATGAGAAGATGAGAGAGGTTTTAGAGCGAGAGAGAGAGAGAGAGAAGAGAAGAGAAGAAGAGGAATTGAAAATTTGTAAGGGAAAAAAGAAGAGGGAAGAGAGGAAGAAGAAGAAAGTGGGCGGGGGAGGGAAAACAGACAAACAAAACAATCATATACAATTTTCTTTTCTATTTTTCTCTTTTCATGTATTTTCTATATATATATATATATATATATATATTAAATCCGCTTATATTATTACTATTTTACCCTCATCGTGCCGGGATGGCTTAAATTGAGTCCTCAGCATCTGTTGTCGTGACACTACGGTGGTTGATTCAACATTGATACTATATCTCGACCTCAGCTTGTGTCCTCCTCTTTATGAGTGAGTGAGAATCTTAACATTGTCCCTAACGACAATGTTCTCGACGCGACCCCAGGTCAGGCGGGACTACCCGCTGAGTTTAAGCATATCAATAAGTGGAAGGAAGTCCCTAACGACAATGTTCTCGACGCGACCCCAGGTCAGGCGGGACTACCCGCTGAGTTTAAGCATATCAATAAGTGGAAGGAAAAGAAACTTTATTTAGGGGTCTTAGTTAGTAATCCAAATTATCTTCCTTTGAGACAACGAAACTTACCTCTCATCTCATTTGGTCTCTTCATCAAAATTTAAATTTACAAAAACATGTTACTTTTCTTATTTAAAATTTGTAATATTATTTTAATTTTAAAAAATAACCCATATGATTTATTATTTTAATCGATCAAACTATATGAAGTATATTTAAAAAAAATTAAAAAAAATTAAAAAAAAAAAAAAAGCTTTTAGCTAAATTTAGGGCTTTAAAATGTACCAAAATTTGTAGTCATTCATCACACAAACCTATGCAAAATACAAAACGTCAAGCTCCTCAGAATTTTCCCTCCAATTCTTTCTCTTAATGTATTATATTTACTAATATGCCAACATTTACACTTTATAAAATTTTATATTTATGAAATCACCATTAATTTTAACCATATATAATAATAAAAACTTCATTTAAAAATTATCGAGAATAACTTTTAAAATATAATCAAATGTGTACTTGAACATAGCTCAACTCGTAGGACATATCCTCCCTGTCTGAGATGAGGCTAACTTGAGCATAGCTCAACTCGTTAAAACATGTCCTCTCGATCGAGATTACTGACACACGTTTGAACTAAAAAGAAAATATAGAGGCTGTATTACTCGAGTTTGTAACTCGAGTAAGCATGAAAATATTTTTGTTACCTGGGCATCACAATAGGAAACAATTCTTGACACAAGAACACACCAGAAACTATAGAAGAACTCATTTTCCAAATTTGGACAGAAAATGTCATATGAATGAACGCAGCATACATACCAGAAGTTGGGTGTTGCTATTTAACAAGAAACCAGCCCGAGGTGCCTGTCCACTGTCTGTACATATTGAAGAAGAAGCAGCTGAAAATTGAAGATAAGGGATCCTTTTAACGCCTATTCTGTACAAAGATGAGAAGTTTTTAACGCCTATTCTTTTTATTCGGCATGGGAACAAACAGAAATTTCAGTTTATAGACCATCTAGACACCAGAGTAAGAGATCATTCCAAGAACCAGAGTCTTCTATAGATTTCGACATTTTAGGTAGGTCGAGACATATTTTGATCAGTTCTACTGTCATTGGAGTTTGTCTGAGTTCTAACATCGACATCAGAATTGTCCTCTTCGCTCTCACGAGCATCGCTAGATAGTTCGAGAATAGCGCCAATGTCCTCTGAGCTTTCTGAACCTTCATCATTAGCAATAATAAAGGTTGTAGAACCTTCCTCTAACATTATTTCTGTCACTATCCTCGACCTCATAGTTGAAAACATTGTAGGAAGTACAAGCTTAAACTTGTGCTCTGGTCTATGTTGTTGGTTGAACCGACCGGGACGCTTCGAACGTGTATTATAGCATTCACCACAGAGGTCAAAACCTACTTCCTCGAAACAATCCTCGCACTTGTATCTATCACCAATGATGGGATACATCTGCAGTGTACAATAAGAGAGTACTATCACTAACCAAATGATTTCTTTCTTGAATAAATATCCTTATTTGTACTCAATAAGATACCATAAAGTTACTCTTATACATAGCATCGGCTACAAACCAAAGAGTTTGTTATAATGAGATGGAGTGGGATGAAATGAACGAAGACAGTTTTTAGTAAGTTTAGGCTCGAGTTCGAGTGTTCAAGAAGAGGGAGGTTCCATGTGCGTTGAATACTTGAAGTTGTATTGCAGTTTTTCTATCTTTTATGTTTCAATATTATTCTAACTCGCTGTTTGGTTATATCTTTTATAGTTCAGCAACAAAGATCTCAAACAGTATGAGAGGAATGATAAAAATAAAAGGAAATTACCCCACACGAATCGCATCCAACGGCAGGATGCACTTTAGAAGCAACTTCGTCCCATCTTGGTAGACCCTGTCCCTTCTTACCCCCTTCACTGGAACCTGGACGCAAATAATAAACTTAAAATAAAGCAAACTGATATTATACAGACTAATTTTGTATTAATGAGAATACCTTGATGAATAATTTTCACTATTGTACAGCAACAATATGCCATCAAGCATTTTAATTACATTTCTACACTGATCCGAAGGATTGAAGAAGAACAAACTTGTAAATTACACCATCATTTTCTATCCCTATATGTGTACAAAGTTTTGTTTTCCTGATCATAGAGACAGGTAAACATTGAAATAAAGAAAATTGCATCACTTCGATGATCATATAGACATACCGGAAATTTTAGATGGTCTATCTATTCCAGCTCTTACGACAGTCCATGTTAAGGCCTAGTATGCATTGGATAAGGCATCCTACTCAAACAATTCACAAAGCAATTTTCCTACAAGCTCGAACACATATATAGTTTGGACAACTAAACTACCTTCATTCCGCACAAGTTGAGAATGAACAGAAGTGCAAAAAATACACGAACTAGAAATGAAGAAGCAAAAAAGAGAAGTAGCATGAAATGAAAAGCACGCACTACAAGCACAACAAATGGACTAATCTAAGATCACGAATGCTATAATATTGAAGCTGATAAATTAAGCAAGTGTAAATAAACGTACAGGAAGTTGGACTCTCATGCTTGAAAGTTTCGGCTAGTTTAAGCTGTACTGAGTCACTTCGAAGCTTATATTCTTCAGGAAGTTGTTCCTTCAAAAACTGATCAAGCTCCAAACAGACATTTGGAAATCCCCTTGGTTGCAAAGACTGGCAAACTTGACACTCAAGTGTCTCAACTCGCAAGTTGATACAACTCTCACAAAATGCTGTAAACATAAAAATAAGTTCTATTGCAACCTTTCTGGCATTGAAGTCAAGATATTTTGGGAATGGTATTAAATTTGAAATACCGTGATATTTTAAATATTACTTTTAGTATATAATTGAGGATAGAAAAAAATGCAGGCCCACAAAGGGATGAAAAGAGATTATATATACCATGACCACAGTTAAGAACCACTGGACGGAGGAGCAATTGGGTGCATGCTCGACAAAGCACATCGGCAACTGTAACCGTCTCCTGGTTTTGAGTATTTTGACCGTGAAGATCTCCAAGAGAATTGAGGATTTCAACCGAAGCAGATCGAACAACTTCAGAATTTTCTTCTAATATTAATTCAGCAACAACGTTGTCATTTTTTGTATTTGCATTCATCTCACCATTAGCAGAATCTTCTAGGTGTTCAATCTTTTCACCAGCTCGGGAGCCACATGCAAGGGAATCATATTGTGGAGAGAACAGGCCAAGTTTCCTTTCCTCTTCTGAAAATGGAATAATTTAAATGAATAAAACAGTAAAAAGAGAATGGTACAGAAGTGAACTAAAAGATTAAAATATCTCTGCCCAAAAACTAGAAAAATCAGCCATGAACCATTATTCATTTGCATTAAGGAAATTATATTTGCACGAATATAGTTCCACTTATTAAATAATATATTTGAGATTCACTTGAATTTCAACATAAACATCAAATGCATAAAGTAATGAATCATTTGTGTTTTAAATTATTTTTTTCAATATGGAACATAAAAAATGTTGAAGGAATGACCAATATTTGTGTAATTCCTAACCTTAAGTTAAGAGATATTTGTGCCACTAAATAGGGTAAGTAGTTGACCTCTCAAATGTATTTCTATACCTAACATCTAGGGATTTATTTATATTTGTGTTTTTCCATATGAGATTTCATTCATCGCATTTACGCCATGGATAGAGATGCTGCTCAAATCTATGAATGAAGATCATGACCAAAGCCATGAAGCAAGAAGGAAAAATTGTCATTGAATATGTCAATGTCTTACAAACATTGTGGCCAGAACTCAATTATTATAGGATATTCGAGATGAATTGTACTACATATATCTTAATTCTGAAGAAATTTATCGAAACAGATCATGTCTATGAATTTTTACCAGGTCTCTACTTAATTCTGAAGAAATTTATTGAAAGCAGATCGTGTCTATGATTTTTTACCAGGTCTCAACAACGAGTTCGACCAAGTATGTCTACAAATCATCAAAAGAGAGAAAACATCCTCCCTAAAAGAAACAATTCCCCTTAATCAAACATACGACTAAAACATATAAATCATTCTCGAGTAGTCGAAAAATTATATTGGCAAATCATGGCTGTTTGTTTTTAACAGCCATGATTGCAGCTATTGAAGATATTATTACACAGTGATAACAGCAGAAAATAGAAAGCTCACCTAGTGTTTGATTTTGCCTTCTCTTATACGCCATAGGGTACATCTTCAGGATCAATAGGTGAAGCATCTCACAGATGGTTGGAAAGTGATAATATGGACGCCTACAAATTGGACAGTGGGACTCACGAAAACCATTCATGGATTTGTGCACACACCAAAAACATGAAATATGACCACAAGCTGAAATAGAAGAAACCAAAAATTAACAAACAGATGGCAACTCTCAAAAAAGGAAAATTATGGTAAGCATTTAATTATACTCACAGAGCACTATTGGCTTGTAGAGAAGATCCCTGCAATTCACAACCAACTTAAATCAGCCACACATGTAAGAAGGAACTTATAAAAACAAATAGTAGTAAGAACAAAGGATGGACTGCATCTTTTTTTCCTCTGACCGTTTGCTTCTTGTTGGGATAGATTGTTTATATGCTTCAATCTTTTCTAGGCTTGGCCAAAAAATTGAAAATACTTTTTGGGTTGGTTCAATCTTTGCTGGGCTTGGCCTAAGGGACTAGAAGAGCTCCCAACCTATTAAAGAGGGTTGGTAATCTCTCGTCTTCCTCACTATTGACCTCTAGACAAAATGCATAAAAATGAAAAGGCAACTACTAGTACATTTCGTCCAATTATGCAAGATATCAACCCACCTAGGTAGATTTTGGGCCAGAGGAGGAAAGGCTTCCCAAACTGGAACTTTTTGTATGCACGATTTTATAGAGAAGAATAGCCTTCGTATTGAAACCTTCAGGAACTCTATATCTTAACCATGACATATGGGTTTAGAGCGGGTCCTAGACAACCCAAACCAATAAATAGCCAATCGGTTCTGGAATACGCAAGGCAGTAAGATGGCGAGATGAGGCTATCTCACCGGAAATCGGTTCTTTACCATTTACATTGGTCAAGTTCAGTCCTCCAGCCATTAAAAACGACTACCAATTCAAATCACAAAAAACTAGGGCAAATTCCGGGACGCCATTGACAATAACTGATTATTCTAATTCCTAATCTCATCGATAGAACATCTCAACAATGCAGGGCACGCACATGCATATCTGCAAACATGAAGCACCGATAGAACAAAAAACAAAATTCCTAATCCTCAGAATAGGAAACTCCATGCCAAACAAATTGAAATAAAGCAACAAGTATTAAACAATAGCAATCAGAAATGATTCCAACATATTTAAATCCCCCTAAAACAAAAGACAGAGAGAGATAGAGGAATAGAACTCACAAGCAGACACAGCAGAGAAAAGCGTGAGGAATGTCGTCGGAGTCCACATCGTCAAGCATCTTAGAATCAGCCATTGACAAGGTTCTGGAGAAGGGGAGAGAGACGAATCTTCTGAAAAACTGGGGAAAAAATCGGAGGAGAGAAAAGATAGGGCGGCGAACAGATAGAAACATGAAAATGGGGGATTTGTGATTCACGGAATAGAATCAAATAGCAGGCTGTAATTGCACTGTTCGATTACCAACCAAAATCAAAATCAAAATCAAAATCAAAATCAAAATCAAAATCAAAATCAAAATCAAAAATCAAAATAATTGTCCATCCTTCGTTACCATTTTTAAGATGATGATGAGATGTGAAGCCAACGCCTTATAGTTATGCTAACGGCAATTATTAATTAATAATAATATCATAATTAAGATTTTATTTTTTAAATTAAGAGAAACAAGAAAATATCAAGGTGTCTATTTTATGGAAATATCTTACGCCCATGGTATTTTTAGAATATTATAAATATATAAAATTCATTAAAAAAAATATTTAATTTCTATCTTTTTAAATAATTAAAAATTATGGTTTACATTTTTATTACATACCATAAATTTTTTATAATATAATGAAAATGTCAACTTTTAAATCCATAAACGCATAAAAATATGATATATAGATAAAAGTTTAAAAATCTCGAGTCGAATAGTTGAAATGGACAAAGTGTTTTATTTCTAAAAAATGAACATGGATGATGAAAGTCCTACATTGACTAATTTAGAGAATGATCATGAGTTTATAAACAAAGAATACTCTCTCCGTTCGTATGAGACCTTTTGAAAGAGCCCAAAGCAAATAAGAGCTGTATGAGACCTTTTGAAAGAGCCCAAAGCAAATAAGAGCTTATACTCATTGTAGGTGTTCGTCTAACTCGCTAAAGTGATGAACTTATAAAATTCTCAATTTTAAGAAAATACTAGATTTATAAAATAAGTATTAAAATTTATGTTTATTTATTATTATTATTATTATTATTTTGGGAAAAAAACAAGGAAACTCACGTGTAAAAAAAATCATAAAATTTATTTCTAAAAAATTAAATAATCATATGAAATTTAAAATTTTAATTTTAATAGCATTACTTGGATAAATATTTTCCTTTAGGCAGCAAAATTGTTTAACATATTTCTTATATGAATTAAATAATCAAGCAAATTTTTTTTTTTTTTTTTCTAACATAGAAAACTAAAAATGGAGTTATTATCGAAATGATCTAAATCTTTGTCTCCATCAACTGGTATCAGACTAAGAAAGTTTGTTTTACAACTGCCAGTAACAGAATGATATGGATTCTCGTATGGTTTTGAATGCTGTTGGGTCATCTTAAAACCCACACAAAAGTAATACACCTCTTATCCGTAAACGTTTCAATTGAAAATGAATGAAAATGTGCACTAGCTTAGCTAGCTAGCCCTGTGACAAGGCCGCAGCATGTCCATACTTCTGCATCACTCTTTTTGTTGCCAATGCTGCCGCTTCGCTCGCACGCAGAGTCCCCGTTGCCATGATCGCTGCAAATTCTCGGCCAATTTCTTCCTGCACCTTGCTACGAGCATCCCCAAGTGAGTCAGCAGTTCCATTTGCTTTTGATTTCTGTGGCCCTGCACCCATTGTCTTCTCAAGTGGCTTGGCATCAGATGATGATCTAGTGTTATTTGACCCCGACCCCGATGGTGATGATCTAGGGACGTTGGCTGTTGGAACTGACCGACCTACTGAAGTAGGATTGAACTGCGGGGCCATCGGAACTGCACCTGCCTTCAATGTATTTTCCAGGTTCTGAATCATAGGCACTGGACGAGAAATGATATTTGTTAAGCGAACACGAATAAGAGATCGAAGCATGGTTACTTAAAATTACTTACATATGAGGGCGCCCATGGGACTGCTCATAACTATGTTGGGGAGGTCAAGAATGTAATCAGGAATGGTAGCACCAACTAAAAATTGTGCAACTTCATTACTGAAGTTGTTGCAGTTGTGTGAGAGTAGACTATAGGTTTCGGCTGTGTACCGAGGACTAATTTCCTGCAAGTACGTCTCAAAAATGTCCTTCGGAACGTGGGTCATTCCTAAATCTATCGTCCGAATCGGTTTTCCATACGGGGTTCTTCCAGCAGGATCATGTTGAATACCTCCACCAAAATAATATTCATTGCCATACACAACAACTCCTGTGTGCCTGCCAAAAGAATAGGAAATAATTTTCTACCTAAGTTTCTATCAATTATCAAATGAAGATCATGAAGAAATAAAGTGCCAAAGCCTAAACTATGTTACTAGCATGCATTAGTAGAAGTTCAATGGAGCCAACCATAGACAACTCAACAAAGTTTTAAGTTTTTCAAAAAAACTAGTTGCTGATCCAGAACTTCAAGCACTGCACAAAAACGTGAAGGTTTCAAGAAGCGAAGTTGAAAATTGTGCTGGTTTCCGGCAACTAAATGTAATGGGATCAGGTAGTTGTCTTATAAGAATAGTCGAGATTCGTGCAAGCTAGCTCAGAAACGCACAAATATTAAAAAAAAAAATTGAAAATGTGAAGGTTTCAAGAATCAAAGTTGAAAATTGTGCTTGTTTCCGGCAACTAAATGTAATGGGATCAGGTAATTGTCTTATGAAAATAGTCGGTATTGGTGCTCACAAACTCACGAATATCATAAAAAAAAAAATTGTTTGTTCCCTTGCGAGTTCTTTATGGACTCAAACTTTCTCGAAGAAAAGTTCAAATTCTTAGCCAAATTCCAAAAACAAGTGTGTATGAACTACTATTTAGTTCTTTAAATTTGACTAGCTAACAAAACGAATAACATAAAAGCCAAAAACCAGATGCTTATCAAACCATTATTAGCATTCAAGGTATCAGGCTATCCCTTTCTAATGAACAGGGCGTAATGACTTACCATATGGCCTCGATGGGTCTCCCAAGGAAGGCAGTGGACAGCTGCCGCGCTAGACCTTGGCTCAAGTCATAAACATTCAAAGTGACTTTCTGACCCTCCTGAAATAAACCCATAATCAGCTTCCAAACAACACAAGCCACAAATTGAAATGAATTAAAGGTGTTAGTCTTCATTACCTCAGCCATAACTCCAGCGTTTAAGCAACAGTTATTCTTATTATCTTCAATTGCTCAAGGAAGCAAAATCAGCAAGAATCAGAGACGGATAACCTACGCAAATCATAGAACAACAGAGCCAAGCAAATCACCAACGCATCAAGACATATTTCTCCCAACATTATCAAGAGAACCGGAAACTCAAAATTATCGTTAACGTCATATACTTCTTCCAATTCAAAATATAGGGCAAATACAAGAAAAGATCCGCATTGTGATCCATTGAATAATTATGCGTTCTAGAGAATTCCATGGCTGAAAAAAGCCCCAACTCCGATTCAAATTCAAAAAATCCCAAATGAAGGGAAAATTAGAAACAATTGTGAAAGACCGACCAAAAATATTCCGAATCAAAAGATGAAATGCGAAATTGATCAAAAAAGAAGAACAAAATTGATCAAAAAGCGAGAGAAAGACGAACCTGAGAAGCAAGATCGCGGAAGAGAGGCGATGTCTTGGCTAGAAAATGCAAAACGTAAGAACGATTTGTTCGGTAGAACTTGGAAACGCATTTATTATTGGAAAAGTCGACTGGACCATTGGAATTGTCTTCGACTTTCTAGAATCTACCATTCCACCGTTCTTTCTTTCCTTGAAAGGCAAGCGTTTGAAAAGTCAACATTTAATGACCAATTGATTTTATACTAATTTTACGTTGACTTAAAATAAAATAATAAATAATAAATAATAAACTAAATATTCTTGAATTATTAAAAATATATATCTTTTAATTTTATTATCTATATATATAAGTCTTAATTAGTGCTTTGTTTTTGTTTAAAATGAGATATTTATATAATCTTATATGAAACGAGCGCTGACCGTCTTTGTCTAAAGAATCTCGATGTTGTGAGAACTTTTTACGACTCTTTTCTAGATAATCTTAATTCTTAATCTCGTTACACCTTCTGACCCTTTTTATTTTATTTTTTTAACATCATAAGAATCACAAAAAGAACGGTAAAACTCAATCGATGAGCTCGAAAATAAACATGAATCAGCTGTCGAGGTGTTTAAAGAAGTCGTCTCGACCTTTATTTTAGAAGAAACTATTCGACGAGATCATTACAACTCCACGTGAAACTATTTCTGTCTCCCACATGTAATGGGAGTCGTCTTCGTAGGATCAATCTCGACTATCGATTACCATCAGATTGGGCCCTTGAAAAGTTCTCAAGGAGTAATGGTACATCAACCGAAACGTAACTTCATTAGCTAAAATAATTATAATCTCGATCGAAAGGTCAGAGCTTTGAATTCTTAATCCTACAATTACCCTACCCCGCTTTTACCGTTTTTGTATCTCATCGTCACATTGTGGAGAATCCAATACTATACATGTAAAATCAACACCACATTGTGCATATCTGTTCTTAACAAATTTACAAGGAAGAACAACTTCCCCGGCGCGAGGCGGCGGCGGCGGCATTTTGCTTGGAGGAGGAACCCCATTCGATGGCTTCGGCGACTGCTCGTTGGCGTGCCTCGGCTATTTCCTCGTCGTTGGATTTTGATTGATTGATCAAATTTTGATCAGATACTACCAGTGAAGGGTCATCGATCGACGACAACGACAAAGACGACGAGTGCATGGCTTCTGCACCCAAGAAGCTAAGAGCCGTGACGACATCGCTGATCAATGGTCGCACCGTCGCTTCCTCGTGGAGGCACATTGCAGCCACCGCGACGGCTTGGTTTAGAGATCTCACAGTGAAGTCCCTACCCAAAAGAGGATCTGCCAGGTCCATGAATTTAGTTGGTTCCTTGAATATTGGGCATGCCTGCATGCATGAAAATGAAATATGTTCGTTTACGTTGTTGGATGAAAGTCTCACATCGGCTAATTTATGGAATGATCGAGTTTTGAGGAGCTCAAAGCAAAGCTACGAGAGCTTATGCTCAAAATGGACAATATCATACCATGGTAGAGAGTCGTGTTCATCTAACATATGTAATGTTTTTTTTTTAATCATGTCGATTCAATGGCTTACCCAAGCGACCAGGTTTTGCTGGTTAGCTGGACGAGTGTCGTCGATGACTCTCTTGCCGGTGATGAGTTCCAACAAGACAACGCCAAAGCTGTAGACATCTGATTTGAGAGTGAGCTGGCCTGTTCTTTGATACTCGGGAGCACAATATCCATAGGTTCCCATAACCCTGGAGGAAACATGGGACTTGTCCCCGACAGGCCCAAGCTTTGCGAGCCCAAAATCCGACAGCTTTGCATTGAAATCATTGTCCAATAGAATGTTTGATGCTTTCAAATCTCTATATATCACAGGTGGGTTGGCTTTGTCGTGCAAGTACTCTAGCCCTTTTGCTGCTCCCAATGCTACTTTCATTCTTGTTGCCCAATCTAATGCCTTCCTATCCGCTGGAAGGTCTATGCCAAATCATTAAACACAACAACTCGTCATTTGTTTGAAACGATAATGGAAAATAAATGTAACAGCTCAAGCCCACTACTAACAGATATCGTCCTCTTTGACCCATTACGGTTTTAAAACGCGTCTGGAGAGGTTTACACACTCTTATGAGAAATGTTTCGTTCCCTTCTCCAACCAATGTGGGATCTCACAATCCACCCCCTTGAGGGCCAGCGTCCTCGTTAGCACGTCACTCAGTGACTGTCTCTGATACCATTTGTAAGAGTCCAAGCCTACTGCTAGAAGATATTGTCCACTTTGGCTCGTTACGTATCGCCGTCAGTCTCACGGTTGCAAAACGCGTCTAATAGAGAGAGGTTTCCACACCTTTATAAGAAATGGTTTGTTCCCCTCTTCACCAATATGGGATCTCACAATCCACCCTATTGGGGCCAACATCCTTGTTGGCACACCGCCCCATGACTGACTCTGATACCATTTGTAAGAGCCCAAATCCACCGCTAGCAAATATTGTCAACCTTACCTTTTTAAAAATGCAACTACGAGGGACAAGTTTACACACTCTTATAAGAAATGTTTCGTTCCCTTCTCTAACCGATGTGAGATCTCACAATCCACCCCCTTGGGGGCCAGCATCCTTGTTAGCACGCCACTCAGTGACTGTCTCTGATATCATTTGTAAGAGCCCAAGTCTACTGTTAGAAGATATTGTCCACTTTAGCTCGTTACGTATCTAATAGGGAGAGGTTTCCACACCTTTACAAGGAATGTTTCGTTCCCCTCTTCAACCGATATGGGATCTCACAATCCACCTCATGGGGACCCAGCATTCTCGCTGGCACACCGCACCGTGACTAGCCCTGATACCATTTATAACAGATCAAGCCCGTCGCTAGCACATATTGTCAACCTCACAGTTTTAAAACGCATCTACGAGGGAGAGGTTTCTACACTTTTATAAGAAATGTTTCGTTGTCTTCTCCAACAGACGTGAGATCTCACCGTTAAAAACAGCTTAACTATGAAAGATTGAAAGGGTTAGGTTTTATATATGTTTATTACCAAGTAGATGATCTTCTAGAGATCCCAAAGGCATATACTCATAGACCAAGAGTCTTTGATCACCATCTGCACAATACCCAATGAGATTGACAAGGTTCTTATGGTGTAAAAGGCTTAGCATCAAAACCTCCACAAGGAACTCTCTATTCCCTTGCAGTCCATTCCTATCAAGCTGCTTCACTGCTACAACCTGTGACATGCCAAAACTACACTCTTTGATACTCATCTATAACGTCGTCTTAAAATAAACAAAATGATTATCAAACGAGGAAAACGGGAGACGGGACGATGAATATGGTACCTGGGAAATTTTGTCGAGTTTGCCTTTGTAAACTCTCCCGAACCCGCCCTCTCCGATCAGACACTCTTCGCGGAAATTCTTCGTGGCAGTGGCCAGCTCTCTGAACGTGAAGGTTTTTGCTGCAATGTTGTTCTTTCCTCCAATCTCATTCTCTTTCTCTGCTTCATTTTGCACTTGGTTTCCTTTTGTATTATCTGTACATATATGTAAACTTGGTCATTTTTAGAAGCTCAATGAATATTTACGGTCAAAGATATCCTCGTCAGCCTCACGGTTTTTAAAACGCATATGTTAGGGAGAGGTTTCCACACCCTTATAAGAAATGTTTCGTTATCCTCTCCAACGAATGTAGAGGCTATTAGGAATCACGACTCTCCAAATTGGTATGATATTGTCCATTTTGAGCATAAGCTCTCATGGCTTTGTTTTAGAATTCCCCAAAAAGACTTCGTACCAATGGAGATATCATTCTCTAAATTAACAAATGTGGGACTCACTCCCAACAATCCTCAACAGGGGCCAGCGTCTTCGTTGGCACACAGCCTGGTATCTAGCTCTTATACCATTTGCAATAGCTCAAACCTACCTCTAGCTCTGATACCATTCACAAGCTTACAAGAAATGTTTCGTTTCTCTCTCTAGCCAATGTGAGATCTTACATAATATGACCTTCAATCATTCCTACGTCCTGGGAGGATAATGGGGTTGGGTTTAGGACATGTCTTTCCATCTCGGTCAAGAATTCCAAATACGATCATTACCCTATTTCCACAAATGGGGTTGGGTCGGGACGCCTTTTCCATCTCTATCCTTAACGAGATTCTCAATCTCTATTACTCTATTCCTATCCAATTTCCATGAACGGAATCGAATTGGGAAGCCTTCTCCATCCTCATCCTCATCGAGACTTTCAATCTCTATCACAACCCGATTTACGAATTTGAAAATTAACAAGAAAATTCAAAAGAAGAAGTAAAAATGACCTGAAGGAGGAGCAGGATGATGATGTTGTTGTTGTGGTTTAAGGCTGCGAGAATGCAACGAAACAGATTGTTTCCTTCTACAATTCTTTCTTCTTTTGGGTGCTTTCCCGTGAGACGAAAAACATGAAAAGCAACCCATTATTGTAATAATCTTCCTCCCACAATCTCAAAAAACCATAAAAATATCATCTTTTTAAACCCCTTGTGGGTATCAACATCAAACCAAATGGCCCCTACAACCAATGGATGAACTGCAAATTGCAGGCTCGGCAAGGAACAGAGATACCCAGAAGGATGCTTGAACGAGGAAGTTAAGGAGAGAAGGGCTAAGAAGGAGGAAAAATAATTTATAATTTTTGTTCTTTTGGTGTTTCCATGAAGGTTGGAGGAAACAAGAGTTAAAAAAAGACACCAAATGATTGCCATAAAACAACTCATACTCCGACGTGTGAGCCATTTTAGGGTCTATCTTCCTGTTTTGTTTGACTATCATACTTATTTTAGTTCCATTTCGTTCATTTTAATCCTTATCGTTTAGATCGTTTGGAAGATCGTTCTTTCTGTCAATTAGTTGAACTGTAGTTTAAATCTTATAATTTTTGTACTTCTCGTTTGTTTCTATTATCTAAATATTTAATATCAAAGTTTTTGTCGAGATATAATACCCTACTCCAATGCAAGATAGACAGATATATGACCCTCGTTAATATCATGAGTATCCTAATAATTCATAAGTTAATAGCGTGACATCCATTATTCAAACATTATTAAATTTAAGATTATATTAAAAAAATATTAAATTAAATTTATGTGATGTATGGCTACATAATGCATTTATTTGAGGTATTTTTTTATTTATAATATAAAGAGCATGGGGTTCCACGTTTTGTGGAGGTCAACGTTTGGAATGCGTTGACCTACAGTGATTCAACAAGCATGTCTTTGATTTGCAACGTTGGCCACCCGATTTTTTTTTAATTATTTAAGAATAAAAATTTGAATTTTGAGAAATTAAGTCGATAATTTATTATTTTTTAAATAATTTTTTTTTAATAAAAATTATATTAAAAATTATCCAATAAATTCCTGTCAAAATAAATGAAAATTTTTGCGAGAATAGAGAATGAAATAGGTGGTAGAGATGAGAACAGGGATACGGAAGTCTCATCTCGATCCCCACCTCACTTCATGGATGCTGCTGAACTAGTCGATTCCAATTTTTTTTAACTAAATAACCCTCGAACTAATACAAATATAAAAATTAGACCCTAACTTTTAATTATAAAAAATAAACCCCTAACTTAGAATATAATGATAAAAAGTGCCCTCAAAATTTGAAAAATTAAACCAAAAATGAGTTTGGTATCATATTTCATATCAACTTTATTGGAAAATGTGTTTGAGAAAAGAAGACAAAAACAAAAGGGTCCTCTCTCTCTCTCTGCCCTGTCTCAGTGCTGCTTTATATTAATCTTTACAAAACTTGTCACATTTTAGATTAATCTTTCATATATTATATGCTTTTTATTTGTTTAATGGTTCTTAGATATGTATAATATATGATTTAATCTCTAAGATATGATGAGTTTAATCCAAAGTATCATCACGAATATATGCAAGAAATAAAGGGCTATTACATACACATAAAATGAAAAAAACCAAACAAATAAACAAACTAAAACCACCAAACCTCTGCAAACGTTTGTAACTTTCTGTTGTGTCTTTAGTTGGATATAGGGTTTGGACCACTTGGAACTTCATGGGCTTCGGCTCCGAGCTCTCCGGTCGTCACTGGGGAGTTTCGGAGTCGAGATTCAAATGGTTGGACGGCGGTGGAGGCGGTGGAGAGAAGACGGTGGCGGTCGGCCGCCATGGAAGGGGATGAAGTGAGGGTTAGAAGGAGGAGGAAGGAGAGGAAGAGAGAGAGAAAGTGAGCTGATGAAGATTGTTTTTGTGTAGTAGGTGCCATACAATGGTTCAATCTCCATGAACCACCATCAACACCAACCTATGAAGGAAGAGAGGGAGAGGGTGAAGAAGCTTGTAACTAAGAGAAATAGGGTTTGTAAATGTCTAAGAACCAAAAAGAACAAAAAAAAAAAAAGTATAATATTTGGAAGATGCTTTAAATGGGGTTGAGTGAAAATACAATAATGCCCTTGTACACACCATTTTTTTTTCGTGGGGACGGATAAATATTTAGGGCAAGAATTACGTCATCGAGAAAAGATCGTTAGAGTTAACTATGTAAAATAGTGTAGCAAAAAATAGTTATTTATCGGGCCGTTTGGTTTCAAGGCAAAAGGCCTGCTATGTTCCCGTGATGTCATTAGAAATAGTCGAGTAAAACGTAGTTTAGTCTAAAAAAGTATTATCTGGCTCGAGATAGAGTACCATTTTGTAATTTTACATTTCTTTATTGTTATTTTATAGTAAAAAGGAGAGTTATACTTTGACCAACTTTAAGGAACTTTTCAATTTATTAAAGCTAAATATACTAATTTTAATTTGTTTTTCAAAAGGGTAAATTACCCTTTTGCCCATATACTTAAGTAAGAGACGATAAGAGATGGTTTATTCCATTTGGCTTCTAATAAACTATTAAAAAAAATTGTCCATTAATTAAAGTTAAATATACCATATGGTAAGAATATAATTTTCAATGGTATTTAAAATTTTAAAACGATATAAAAGATGAAATGACCTTTTTGCCCCAAAAATGGTAAAAGCTAGACCTCCAATAACCCCCATTTTTTTAACTTTGAAAACTTTCTACTATGGGTTAAAAAAGGAAAGTTATCTTTTGACCAAGTTGGATAGATTTTTCAAATAATGGCTATTCTTTTATCTTAGGTAATTCTTAATTTACTTTTTAATATTTTAAAATCATTAAATTTATCCTTAATGCATATAAATTTCTCAATTTAGCATGTCACTTTATTTATTTTTTTCAAAAAATGAATTTTATTTAATTTTTATTACATTCTCAAGATTTTATTTTTTAAAACTTTTAATTAGTTTTAGACTCATGATTACTTGTAATAAATAAATAAATAAATAAATAATATATATATATATATATATTTGTAAGTACAAATAATTAAAATAATTAGTGCTAAAAGTTAAAAATGGACTGAAAACAAACATCGAGCCAATCAATGACCAAAAGTATTCTTACAAAAATGTTATAAATGCCTTTTCTTTTGAAATATTAATTTTTAAAATTAGTTTAAATTAGTCTCTGCCCATAATTTCCATCTTTATCTTATTTATTAATTTTTAATCGTGAGAAAAGTAAAAAGACCCCTTCTTTTTGAACGATCTTATGGGTATGAACTGAAACAAAATCGTGTTAGCTATACAGAGAGTCGGGAGGAAAAGGGAGAATTTTTTCTCCCTACTGAAATCGAGTCATCGAGTTAGAGAGACAATAAATTACATTTCTTGTCCTTGTCTCTAACTCCAACCTCACTTAATTTCATGAAATATTATTAGATTTATTAAAATATTTTTATTTTTATTATTATTATTTTTTGAATAGAAACTATGTATTAAAAATTATTTGATATATATAGGCGAATTCCTACCGTTTAATGCTACATTTGCAAATAAATGAGAAATTTTTCGAGAATGAAAAATGAAATAAGAGATCATATCTCTGTTCGAATGTTGTTTATTTAAATTCTTAAGAGACGCTTGGGGAGTGGAGTAGGTCGAGTTTGACTGAATCACTGTAAAACTACTGTGTCATATTTTCTAACTTATTCACTCGGGTTGCCATACCGATCCAACCGAATGAACATCCCAAATTAAACCGGGTCCTTGGGTCTAAGGAAAAAGGACCCTAATCTAAAAGGAATTAAAATTAGTATTAGTATTATGCCCTAGATATCAAAATCACAAACGCCCAAAAGGCGCTAAGTCTCTCTCAATTGCTCTTGCTCCCCTCGCACAGCCGCTGGCAGCAAACACCGGCTTCTCACTTCGGTGGACAAGTATGCTTTCTTCTCTTCTGGAATCTGAAGCATAAACAAAAAAATTCAAGAACTCTGCTATTCCATTACTTCAAAGAAGATTTGAGGACCGAGAATTCTATTTGGATCTCTCTCTCTCTCTCTCTCTCATTTCAACAATTCTTAATTATTTTTTTTTTTGAAATTATGTTCGAGATGATTTATCTTATCCCTGGAACTGATCGGCGTTTGTTGTCTTCTCCTTTCCAGGCCATTATTGATCTCCCTATTCGAGAACCCAGTTAACCGAATTTGATTTTTGAGCTTTACGAGACCTTAAAGGAGCAGAAATGGCTCACTCGACAGCCCAGAATGCTGTTAATCTGCTTCGGCGTCTTGGAAGGTCTGGCATGGTTGATAAGGCGCTTGCTGTGTTCTCTGAACTTGATCCACATAAGAAAAACACATATGTTCGTAATGTGATCATTGATTTGCTTCTGAAATCTGGGCGAGTTGATAATGCATTGAATGTGCTCGACGAAATGCTGCTTCCAGATTCGGAGTTTCGACCCAATGATATAACTGCTGATATTGTTTTCACTAAATTGTTGAAGATAAATGGGTCGGATTGGAGAGTCAAGGAAAATGAAATTGCTGGGTTGGTAGCCAAATTTGGTAAACACCATGTTGTTCCTAATCCCATTACATTAACCCAGTTGATCTCCAAGCTTTGTAGGAGTAGAAATATCGATCTTGCATGGAGTGTTTTAGATGATTTGATGACATGGAATGGTCTTAAAGATGCTGCACCCTGCAATGCGCTCTTAACAGGTTTGGGAAAGGAGAGGGAATTTGAGAAAATGAATTTGCTAATGCGAAAGATGAAGGACATGAATGTTCAACCTAATGTTATAACTTTTGGTATTCTTATCAACCATATGTGTAAGTTCAGAATGATTGATGATGCACTAGAGGTGTTTGAGAAAATGAAGGGCGAAAAGGAGGAGGCCAAGGCCGTTGCGCCTGATGCAATCACTTACAATACATTGATTGATGGGCTCTGTAAAGTGGGTAGACAAGAAGAAGGATTGCGCTTGCTGGGAACAATGAGATCTGATGGCTGTAAACCCAATACCGTTACCTACAATTGTTTGATTGATGGGTACTGTAAGGCAGGCGCAATCGAGCCAGCCCATGCGCTCTATAACGAGATGGTCAATGAACAAGTCGTGCCAAATGTAATCACCCTCAATACTTTAGTTGATGGAATGTGCAAGCATGGCAGAATAAGCAGCGCGGTTGAGTTCTTCAGGGAAATGCAGCAGAAGGGCTTGAAAGGAAATTCTGTTACTTACACGGTGTTCATTAATGCTTTTTGCAAAGTGAACAATATTGATAAGGCAATAGAATTTTTTGATGAAATGTCCAAAGCTGGATGTTTTCCTGATGCTATTGTCTATTATACTTTGATATGTGGTTTAGCCCAAGCTGGAAGGTTGGATGATGCCACCTCCGTTGCGTCGAGGATGAAAGCGGCAGGGTTTCGACTAGATCTTGTTTGCTACAATCTTCTTATCAGTGAGTTCTGTAAGAAGAACAAATTAGATGAAGCTAATGAATTGCTGGATGAAATGGAGGTGGTTGGAATCAAGCCTGACAGTGTCACATACAACACTTTGATTTCTTACTTCAGTAAAATGGGGAATCTAGAATTAGCCTTTAAATTTATGGAAAAGATGACCAAGGAGGCGTGTCTTTTACCGAGTGTCTTCACTTATGGAGCTGTGATTCATGCATATTGCTTGAACAACAATACTGATGAAGCCATGAAGCTTTTCAAGGAAATGAGCGCCACATCAAAGGTTCCTCCCAACACAGTGATATACAATATATTGATAGATTCTCTATGCAAAAGAAATGAGGTCAGTTCCGCTCTTGCTCTATTTGACGATATGAACGTTAACGGGGTTAAGCCGAACACCACAACATATAATGCTATTTTGAAAGGGCTTAAGGAGAAGAAATGGTTGGAGAAAGCGTTAGAAGTTATGGATAGAATGGTGGAACAAGCGTGTAATGCTGATTATATAACAATGGAGATTTTAACAGAATGGCTTTCTTCCGTGGGTGAAACTGCAAAATTGAAAAGATTTACACAGGGATACAAGGTTTCTGATTTTGCAGCCTCAAGTAGTTGAAAGGGTGAGGTGAGGTGATTTGTTTTGATTAATCGACATGCTTATTATGTCAAATATCTGAATTCTTAGCGTATTTAACGATACGACTTCGAGGGGAGGATTAGCAAAGGACCTGTTGTTCTTCTAGTTCAGCTGCATCAGGATCATAGCAAAGATGGTGTAATCAGGGACGAGTGTAATCAGGGACGAATTATGCTCTTCTTTTTGGATTATGATTAGTTTAACAATTAGTCCTACCCTTTGTAGTGTTATTATCTCAAAAACTCTCAAAAAGGAGGTGATGGTGCTTGTCGTTTGATCTATAACCAAAAATGGTGGTGCAGGACTTGGTTTGGTTCAGTCCGAAAATCTACACGAAATACATTGGATAGACATTTATTTTTCGAGAAGTTTCTTAGCTCTCTACTTGATCAAGTACCAAAAATGTAGGCATATTAAATTGACTATAACAGTCATTTTTAACTCATTCCTATATTCAAAATTTCAAATAATAATGTTACTAAACGGGTTGTGTTCGGTCACGTCAAGAATCTCATAAGATATCTGAAAGACGAACCTACCCAACTCATCATCAGTATATAAAGGTTACATTCACTATAAGTCTTCTATGTATAACAACCAAGAGAAATTGACAAAGACACAATTAATTACTCTTCGCCACCAAGAGGAGGATCCTGGTTCGGAGCAGTTCCTGAATCAGAGCCTGGATTCGAGAGTTGTTGTTGGTTGGTCGAACTAGTCGACGATGAAGCAACTTCGATTGTAGGCGATCTTATCGAAGAAGAAGAAGAGATCGGACCTTGTACTTCTTTGGCATCACGTGCTGCTTTTTCCTGGGCTTTTTTGGCTCTTTCTATCACCTCCTCCTGTACAAAGTTTGTTTCCAGTATGAATATGCCATTTTCAGCAATATTGAGCTTCTTTCACTTCAATCTAGTTTCAGAGGAAATTTAAAATGTTCTTAAGAGAACGATAATGCATGCATAAGGGAGTTTTCTTTGCTTTTACTCTTCGTACTCTACTCGGTCGATTTTAATCTCAAACTTCCAATCTCATCACAACGAAACTAAATCGAAAGCTACCCACGAGCCTCTAGCCATGAATTTTAGCCTGAAAACACTCGAAATGAATAAGAAAGATGCTAGAGCCACAGCAATTTTAAGCCATGCATCATGGTTTCAGTAAGTAAAAGCTTCAATCCAGGCCTAACCTACCGCTACACTAAAAAAGTTTTAGCTCACCCCTAGCTGATATTGTTCTCTTTTAGGCTTTCCCTTTCGAGTTTCCTCTTAAGGTCTTCAAAACGCGTCTGCTAGGGAGAGGTTTCCACACCTTTATAAAGAATACTTTGTTCTCCTCCCCAACCGATGTGGGATCTCACAGTTGTCTTCTTTAGCTGTTCTTTTTGTTTTTGTATAATCCACAGTACAAAAGACCACAATGCAGTGTCGTTTTCTCTTTTGATATCCATTCCTCGACAACTCTCACAAGACAACCACTTAAGACTCGACTAAGTTTAGTTGTCGAGATAACTCATAGGACATCGGATTTTAAGTTCATTAGTTGGTCAACCCTTTTATCATGTAAAAGGAAAAGTAAATTAAAAACAAAGTTAGGAAGTTCTATCATTAACTTCGGAGCATCTTACCTGGAAATCAAGAATTTGTTTTTGTTGTTCAGCTTGCAGCCTACCAATCCCACTCAAAACTTCTCCAATTGTTGACTCAACGCGCTCGGTTAAGGCTTCTGCTAAAGCTTTTCCTAAGAAAAAGGCATTTAGAACAGTCCTGCTGTCGCCATCACCTGCATCATACAGCTAGCTCGTTGAATGCTTGATAACAGTAACGAAACTGTAAGATCATAGAAACCAAAAAGATTATGTTTCCACTGTGATTCTACAGAATTTTCTTCTAATAAGATCAATATCATGTTCTTAAGATCATTACCATCCCAAAAATTCATTAAGCTTCCAAATCTTCAGCAAAAAAAAGAAAAAAAGAAAAAAAAAGTGCAACATTTCCTCCTGTAGAACGTGATAAATCTCATAAATTGATCCAAATTCAGAGTACAAAAAGGATCAAGGAGAACAAATTCCTACTCTAGAAAACTAATTAGCTCTTAATAAGGGGGAAATGGATACTAATCTTATAAAATCAGGCGAGCTTCATACTTAATAAAGCCATTGACAATATATCAAACAGTTTGTAGGCATATAATCAGATGTGAAATCCAAAACAAGTGTTCAATCTGCAAACAAAAATCAAGAAAAACGCAGAAATACCCTCAAATCTGAGAATCAATAGCACAGATTTAAACAGATTTCACCACTAACGCCTTCGTAAAATTCGCCAATAACTATGAACATATACCAAAACAAAACAAAACAAAAACAGAGTAGGCGAAGATTCAAAGTACCAGAGCTGCAACGGACTACGAATCTGGGAGACCCAATTGGTGAAATCGGTCGAAATTTGAGATTTGAAGGAGATGAAAAGTGGGTAATCTTTGGTTTAGAGTGAAGAATTGAGAAATGGGATGGGGAAACTGAAGGTGTAACCCCACTAGTCATTTCTGGGCGACGGGAACTGAAAAATGCGTGGCGTCACTTTCTCAGCGTTTCTCGCTCGTTTTCTTGACAGCCAAACAGAGATAAAAATGGGTACTTGTGGCTTGGACTGTATGATGTCAGCAACCCGGAAACGCCCCCTGATTCTTGACAAGAAGGCAACCACAACGTGGCTCACTCTGGATTATCCAATACCAGCTTCCATGGATGGGTTGTCTGAACCCTGCCTCCAATGACATTTTTTTTTCTTAATTAGGCTAAAATTAATTAAAAAATATAAAAAATATTCCTAAACTAATTTTAATAATATATATAATTTTTTTTAAAAATTAAAAATTTTATTTATTTCAAAAATACCCACTTAAAAAAAATCATTAATACTAATATTATTTTTAAATTGATATTAGTAGTCTTTATAAAAAAAAATTAAAAATAAGTTTTTATTGTCAATATATGGACGAAAGTCTACGACACCTCATATATTATTATCATTTTTTTTTAATGTTTAAAAGTTTATGAGTATTTTATAACATTATTTTTTGAATTTTTTTTAAAAAATATGAAATTCCTCTGGTAAGAAAATAATAATTTGTAGTTTTTGAAAATAGGTTATTTTAGAATTTATCTTTTTAAAAATTATTTTTGAAAATAAATAAGACAAAAATAAAACCAATTACCTAATGTATTATCATGGGGGTTTTCTGTATTTTTATTTTTAAAAACATAAACATGAAACAAAGAACATTTATTTATTTTCTTTTTAATTTTTTTATTTAAAAAAAAAAATATATACCAATGAATTTAAAGATAATAATCATAAATAAAATTTAAAATCGACTGTATTTATTTATTTAGTTTTTCTTCGTATGGCCCAGGCCCATAAAGTAAGCCCATAACTTTACAAGTGAAGTGCATCACCACCCAACCTTGTGAAACGCTGCGTTTTGACTCCCCATCAATGCGGCTAAGTCTGGCTATAAATATTCAAACCGATCCCCAGAGTCATTGTTTATGATCATCTCACCATTTTCTGCGCTATATCTCAGCGAGTTCTTCACGCAATCTTTACCGTCGATCCAACTCCGGATGAGTTCCATCAAATTCTGCTTTTAGTAAACCCTAATCTTCCATTTCTGCTATTGATGTTTCAATTTTAGTTTCCTGTTTTTCATTTCAATTATTTGTCATCCGGATTGGATGGGTTGCTGCTGCCCTTGTCTTTGATTCTGTGTTATTTCTTGTTGAATTGTTTGATTCCTTTGGTAATTTGACTTTCTCTTTGTCGAGGCTATAATTGGTTTGATTCGGGTTAGGGTTTGTTTTGGAATTGGGGATCTGCTTATTTGGATGGATTTGGTCTTTATTTATTTATTTATTTATTATTATTTTTATTTGTAATCATTATCCATTTATGTTCAATTGTTAATCAGGGTGGAAATTAAACGGGTTTATGATCAGAATTTAGGCATCAGAATCTATATCGGCCAATTTTCCTTATACTGCCTGAAGTTCAGCCTTGTTTTGGTTTCACTTAGAATTTTGATAGTAAGGGTGACGCTTTAAACTTGCTTCTATTTTTATAGAACATCGTAATTATGTGGGGTTGGGTAGGTTTCTTAGAATTTATTCCCCAAATCTAATTGAATCGGATGTTTTTTTATTGATGGGATAAAGGGGGTTTAAGGGTTACCAGGAGGGATCATCAGATGATTGATGTTATTGTGATTGCCTCCTGTGCCTTTTTAAACTTGTACAGACAAAAGGGGATGTCGTTGCTTTTGCATCTCCGCTCCATTTTTTCATATCAAAAAAGTTTGATGGAGGGGGGCATTGCCTTTGGAATCCGAAGATTGTGGGTTTGAATCTTCCTTCTTAGGAGAGTGATTTTTTCGATCTTCACATATGCCTAATTTTTTGGTTCGGAAAGTTGTTTGTTGATTTTGCATTGTTGCTGGTTTCTTGTTTGTGTTGACACGTTTTTGGCTGGGTTGGAGGGTTGGTAGAAAGACAATTGGCTAGGATTTTTGTGTTAATATATTTGGATGTTTTATTTGAGTTTTCAATTTTTGGCACCTGATATTTGTTTGAATGGGTGTTCTTATAATGGAAATACCAATAGTTGTTGAAATAGTTTTCTTTTTTGTAGTTGTTTTTTTTTCCTTAGAAATTGGGACTTTGTATTTATAACCATCAAATTTCTTTTACGCGGTATAAATGCAGGTCAAGGACTTGTACAGACCTTGGCGTCTTGGAGAAGTTGCTAATAGTTTTAGTCAAGGGTGTATTCCACCAATTACTACTACAGTTACAGTTCTTTGCTTTCAGTTTGTAGATCTGTGATTTTGCTTTAATAAAGACAAGAGTAAGCATTCTGTAGATTTGAATTGGTAGCACAAATAGAGATTGAGAAGCCTCCTGTAGGAAATATATAAGAGCTGCTTCTCTTGGTGAGTAATCATGCAATTGCTTGATATATTTTCAGGTGATATGCTATTATGTTAATTGTATCTTGCATGTAAGGCTACTCTCCAGCATTTGCACAGATAACTTATCATTCATTTATTTGAGGTTGTCTTTAAATTTGGATCAAATTTTTATGTGTTTACGTACAATTTATTGTTCACAATATGCATTTTGATAATAAGAAATGAAAAACTTCGACTTTGAAATGGGAAGTATTTGCATCAATGGTCATCCGCTCCTGCATGTTGCTAATAATTTTTTGTCTCTACTTCTACAGGTCCTCATTTAAGTTTAGAGCACCTTTTCTTTTGTATGCATTTGTGATTTATGTGTTGGTGGTATGATGTATTTGATCTTTTTCTGTTATATAATTGGTTGTTTTCTTAGTAATAATTGTGAGAATACTTTGTTTCTGTTTAGAAACCTTATAAACAAACACTTTCTTGTCAAAAATTTTTTTAGCGGTTTTCGTATTGCTTTTATTTTACTATAAGCATTGTGTTATTGCTGTCGATAAAAAGTGTTCTGATCAATTAAATATGCTTAGTGGTTTACCTAGCGTTCAAGATGGCTGGTGTGAAACGAAGAATTCATAATGATTCAGATATCCTTGCTATGCATAAAGAATTGGATGAAGTCTCCTGCCCTATCTGCATAGACCACCCACATAATGCTGTTCTTCTACTTTGCAGCTCTCACCACAAGGGTTGCAAACCTTATATATGTGACACAAGCCATAGACATTCAAATTGCTTTGACCAATTCAAAAAATTAAGAGAAGAAACTAGGAAGAGTCCACGCCTATCAAGTCCTTTACCTATGAATCCATATAGTTTTAGTAGCCCTCCTACAAACAACCTGGGTTTGAGCATTGATTTGAATGAAGTTGATGAAAACCAAAATATAAATGAAAGAAACACTGCTGCATCTCCTGGATTATCTGTTGTAGTTTTAGGGGATAATGGAACTGAAAATTCTAATAGAACTTTAGACACAACTGAGGGTGGAGATTTGGACACTGCTGGTTCTGGGTTCCTAACTCAGAGGGCTGAGCAGGAAGGTCTGGATGCTGGGAACTCATCTGAGTACTCAAATTTGAAGTGCCCCATGTGCCGAGGAGCTGTGCTAGGCTGGGAAGTTATAGAAGAAGCAAGAGAATATCTTAATCTAAAGAAACGAAGTTGCTCCCGGGAAACTTGCTCATTCTCTGGTAACTATCAAGAACTGCGCAGGCATGCGAGAAGAGTTCATCCGACATCGCGGCCTTCTGTGACAGACCCATCTAGAGAACGGGCATGGCGACGCTTGGAGCGCCAGAGAGAAGTTGGTGATGTTGTCAGTGCTATTCGCTCAGCCATGCCTGGTGCCCTTGTGGTTGGCGACTATGTCATCGAAAATGGAGATGGTATGGTGGCAGGTGAAAGAGACAATGGCACCAGAGATGTCAATGGGCCATTGCTGACTAGTTTCTTTCTGTTTCATATGTTTGGATCGGTTGATGGTGGTGCTCGAGAGCCAAGACCACGCTCAAGGTCGTCTTGGGTGAGGCGTCGGCGCTCTGGAGGAGGAATGATCGTACCAGAGCGTCAATTCCTTTGGGGTGAAAACCTTTTGGGAATGCAAGAAGATGCGGATGAGGATTTCCGAATATACATCGGAATGGGCGATGATGCATCACCACCTACGAGAAGGCGACGTGTAACAAGGCCTGGATCTGATGCAGATCAACCATGAGAGGAGGATCCTTCTTCTGTGGTAAACATCTATGACCTTGAGTTGAGGGAGATTTGTTCCCAATGGAGTGTGTTTCTTGTCGGTCTGAATGCCTAAAAAGGTTCACTCTTAACCCCACAGGCAGGCATCATAGCATCAAAACCATGTTGTGGGGCCGTGGGGTCGTGGGGGAACATCAAGAATTCACTTGGCCATCGTCTTGATGCAAAATACTGAGTCTGCAATCCTTTCATCATTTTTATTTGAATTCAAGTTTATTATATGAATCAAAGTCTGTTTCTAATCTTTGTATATAATGGGATTACGATATTTGATTTGTTCAATGGGTGTGATGGTGGCTTTATTATATAACCTGTCAAGTAGGCCTGCCTGCCTTATTTATTTATGTGGTTACTGAATCCTATGGAATATATGGTTGGAAGATAGCATTTGTCATTGTTTTCTTGGCAGGGCGATTACAAGATGGCTGCTTTATATGGGATATACAGGTTCAAAATATAAACCTTTTTCTAATTTTGTGTTCAAAATATTGAAAAAAATATCACTTTCAAAATGTTATTTAGTCAATATTTGAATGATAATTTCATCCAATTATGCCTAAAAAAATGGTTATAATTGATTGAAATTCATATTTGTACTTGACAAAGACCATAAATTAATAATAAATTAGGTTGGAAAGATGAATTATTTAATAGAATGTTGTATAGCGTGCGAGCATGAACAACTCCAACAATATACTTTAGTGTTGCAATTTCAATTAATTTAAGCATAGATATATATTAAAGATGTATTAGAAATTGAGAGAAATATAAAATATATTTCTCCTCCGCCGGTTGAGTCGTCGTCGTCAATCATGGTTGGCGGATGAATATGGAGGGATTTGGGGTTCCAGTTCATCATCAAACCAGCCCTCCAGGTTGGTTCCATATTATTTCCCCCTTTTTTCTTGATTTCTCTTGCTGCATCATTCTTCATATACATACATAACTACTTATAAACATTCCATCATTGTTATGTGCCGTCTCATCAACTGTCACCAACCCGATGATGCTCCCACTGCAAATTGTTGATTTGAGTTCCTAATGTTTTGAGTGGATGAATATGAAATTCCTTCTTTTAGGGTATGTAAAAAAGATAATTAAAACTTAGAACTAAATAGTGCTGGTACTCGAATATTGGCTCGTAATATCGTTTTGAAATCTTAGAGACAATAAAAATGGAAGCTTTTTGAGGAGAAAATTTTATATTTGTGTTGCGGTTGTATATTAAATTGAAACCCAAGTTTGTAAAATTGGTTCCTTCTTGGTGAATTAATTACACTGCTTTAGGTGCTTCATGCCGAACTCTTTTGAAAGCCAATACCCTCCATGTGGAGATACCTTCACACAGTACGGAATCAGTCTCACGCGAGCACCGCCTTCAAAGATCAAAAACCGAGACGCATAGACGCGAAACCATATTTGCTGCAGATGCCCTTCAAATATACGATCATAAAATCCCCATTCATCGCAAGGTAAGCATTCCACAAAATTTCTTCAATCCTCGAATGTTGATTCCTTTTAATCATTACAAATTTTGCAGTTCAAATTGTTGCAAAGAGTAGCCACCGTGAAGGATGATGGAAGTGTTGAGTTTGAAGTTGAAGGAAACATCGAATCCGAATCGATTAATGTTGAATCTGATGAACCCCTGGATGAAGCTGAGTTTGAGTATATAAGGCCTATGCAAATTGTAATGCTCATTGTAGGTACCCGGGGAGATGTGCAGCCATTTATCCCAATCGCCAAGCGTTTGCAGGTAATCCTGTATATACATCTATATCTATATCTATACCTATATCTATATCTATATCTTTATCGAGAGTTATGTATGTACGTATGTAGGATTATGGTCATCGTGTTAGATTAGCTACTCATCCAAATTTCAAGGACTTTGTGTTGATGGCTGGCTTAGAGTTTTATCCTTTAGGAGGAGATCCTAAACTGCTTGCATCCTGTACGTACTTCACACATCAAGCTTCTACAAATCCATGAATGCAACCTTTATAGATTGTTAAATGAAAATCCTGTTTTTTTTTTGTTTGAAACAGATATGGTAAGAAATAAAGGGTTCTTGCCCTCTGGGCCTTCTGAGATACTCATTCAAAGAAACCATATGAAGGAAATTATTTATTCCCTTCTTCCAGCTTGCAAACAACCTGATGTGGATACTGGTATTCCCTTTCAAGCAGATGCAATCATTGCCAACCGTACAGCATATGGTTAGATTTTGTCGCCCGATTGAATTTTTAAAAATTATGTTGTACAACGTTGAAATATATTGATTTATTAGGATTTTTTTAAAATAACTATTTTTGAAAGAATAATAAACGTGAAAATGTTACCGTGGGGAACCCAATCCCTGCCTCAATCCCCACAAAAATAAATGAGAACTTTTGCAGGGATGGGGAAGGCTTGCTTGTCTCTGCCCTGCTCCGTGGATATCTTTAGTCCCCTATAGTAAGCTACGAGGCAAATGCACTATCGCAAGCATGAACATGAAAAAGTCGAGAAAATAAACAAAACTAATTACATGGCACTAACATAGGGTAGGTGAGGATGGGGCCGTTACATTTGGACAAGCATGACCAAGACACTCAACGTCGGTGTTGCTATTTTTGCAAATTCTTTACTTTGCTAACTAAACTTTTTGATACTAATTTCTCATAAACTCTGTTTTGTAGGGCATACACACGTTGCAGAGGGACTTAAGCTGCCACTTCATATATTCTTTACGATGCCATGGACGTAAGTCTTGTGTGGGTGATGAATCATTACCTGCTTCACTTGTTGTAATGCTTATAGTATAGTTGTATGCTCTCCTCCAGGCCAACTACTGAGTTTCCACATCCATTATCCCGTGTGAAGCAACCGGCAGGGTATAGGGTGAGTTTGTTGGTTGCTTTTGAATATTCATTCACTTTGCATATTCACTCAAAGCTTTGATTCTCCTTCATTTCCAGATTTCATATCAAATCGTTGATTCCTTGATTTGGCTTGGCGTGCGAGATATCATTAATGATTTCAGGAAAAAGAAGCTAAAGATACGACCTGTAACATATTTAAGTAGTTCACGATTCTCCGAATCTGATGTGCCACATGCTTATTTGTGGAGTCCCTACCTTGTTCCTAAACCAAAAGGTGTTGATTTTTACACATTTTTATTTGTGGAGTCAAGAATGCAACTTTGGATGACTTTTTATTTTCCGTAATTCATAGATTGGGGGCCTAAGATTGATGTTGTTGGATATTGCTTCCTTGACCTTGCATCAAATTATGAACCCCCTGAGTCACTGGTGAAATGGCTTGAAGCTGGGGACAGCCCTATTTATTTTGGTTTTGGCAGCCTTGTAAGTTTCTTGCTTCTTCCTCAAACAGTTGAAAGTATCATACAAGCATGGTTTTAGCTACTTTTTTTCATTTGTTCTTCAGCCTGTACAAGAGCCTGATAAGATGACACAGATTATCATACAAGCATTGGAAAGAACTGGACAGCGGGGTATCATTAACGAAGGGTGGGGTGGCCTTGGGAGGTGTAAGTGTTTATTTTCAGTTCACTGCACATTGTTTATGGATTGCTTACATGACTGAATATTATATCTTCCCAGCTGCAGAACCGAAGGACTTCATATATTTGTTAGACAATTGCCCTCATGATTGGCTTTTTCTCAAATGCAAGGCTGTGGTGAGGCTTGATTGTTGCTTTGAATGTATTTTACCGCCTACATATTGTGTTCTTTAAGCATTGCAAGGGTCCTCAGGTGCATCATGGTGGTGCTGGAACAACAGCTGCTGGCCTGAAAGCTGCGGTACTTTGTTTCATCCGATACGTGTTTTGCGTTTTTAGTTTGATATGATTTGGTTATGATTTGGTTATGATTTTCATTGAATTCCCCAGTGCCCAACTACAGTTGTTCCATTCTTTGGTGACCAACCTTTCTGGGGGGATAGAGTACATGCCAGAGGAGTTGGCCCTCCACCTATCCCGGTTGACGAGTTCTCGCTTCCAAGATTGGTGAATGCTATAAACTATATGCTCGATCCCAAGGTAAAACCGAGATTCCCTTCTATTTAGTCTTTAACTTAATTCAAGAAAGCTTGGGATGATTTGGTTGATTCTAGTGAAGTATATCAAGCAAGTGACATGACAGGTAAAAAGGCAGGCTGTGGAGCTTGCAAAGGTTCTCAAGAACGAGGACGGGGTCGAAGGAGCTGTGAGAGCATTCTTCAAGCAACTTGGACGGAGGAAACGCGAGACAGAGCCAGAGCCAGAGCCAGAGCCAGAGCCTGAACCTCAGAGGTCAAGTCTTTTGTTTATAAGAAAATGTTTTGGTTGTTCTTAAATCTTGGATAGTGGCGATTCTCAATTCACTTTGCAAGGACCATTTTTTGCTGGTCTTGTAAAGTTTATCATCGTTACATAATAACATTATTTGTATAAATTGTTGTAAAGGCTGAGGCTAAACTCTTGAATTTGTGTATTGTCAATCAGAAAAAAGAACAAATAAAGCTCACAAGAATATGTATAAATACCTGTTACTAGCATGAATGAACACTATCATCATGTATATTACGACTACTAAGTTCTTGTCAAAAATAAGAGAAAAAGTGAAAGAGAGTGGAATATAATGATATTAGTGAAGATCACCATGATTCTGAAGTGACATAAAAGGGATCAAAAAGGGGTACCAATTTCACTTCTTGTTTCTGTTGGACTGTACAGAGCAGATCTGTTTCTTGGTCTGTTCTCTTCCAGCTGCTTCACAACTTCATCCATGGAGGGTCTTACAGAAGCCACTGGTGCACAGCAGCCCATTGCGAGCTTCAATGCCTGAACCACTCCATCTTCCATGGGGCTTCTAATTCCTTTCAAAACCTCCACATCAAAAACCTCCATTGTTGTCTCCTCCAGAACTGCCACTTTTACCATCGATGGCAGGTCCACAAACTCTCCACTTCTTCCACTCTTCCCTGGCTTCTTCCCAATCAGAATCTCTAACAGCAAGATCCCAAATGCATACACATCTGTTCTTGAATTGCATTTCTTCATCCTTTGCAGCTCTGGTGCCTTGTACCCGTCCGACTTTGCAAGCGATACAATCTCGTCAGCTACCGATGGAATCATTAGCTTGTCGAGCCCGAACTCCGTCAGTCTCACTGTAAAGAAGTCGTCCACAAGTACATTTTTTGATCTCACATTACCATGTGTAATGGGGACTTCAAGACCGGTGTGAAGATGAGCTAGTCCCTGGGCGACGCCTAACGCAATCTTGTGCCTCCTAGCCCAGTTCAACACTGGTTTTCCTGCTCTAGATTCTGCATTCAATCAAAAAGAAAAAGAATTCTCTGTTGATATATAGCAATACAGCCATGAAATGAAGCATTAGAGAATGTGCATACCATGAAGAAAATCATGTAAAGTTCTGATGGGCAGATAGTCATAAATGAGCAGCTTTTCACCTCTCTTTCCCTGATAGAACGCTCTCAAAGGAATCAAATTCTCATGGCGAATCTTCCCCAATTGTTTAATCACAGACGAGCAAGTGTTTCTGTCTTTGCAACTACCTTCCCTCAGGAGTCTCAGAGCAATGGTACCTCCATCAGCAAGCTTTGCTTTATATATCGTGCCATAGCTTGTTTTCTCCATAACCTGCCCTGTAGCATTCAAGACATCATCCAATGTCAAATGCTCACCACCCTGAAACAAAATGAGCTTTCCTTCACCACCTGTGCCGCCGCCGATACCGCCACCCCCATTTTCTTCATCTTCTCCTTCCTCAATCTCATCTTCACTCTCAGTTATCTTCTTCTTCTTGTTTTGCATATAACCAATAAGCAATGAAGCTAAAACAACCGTCCCAGTCATCAAGCCGATAACAAGACCAGCAATGGCGCCTGAACTCAAATGAGAAGCTCCTGCACAGCTTTTCAAAGGCTCCCCACAAAGCCCAGGACTGTTCCCTTCAAAAGCCTCCACACCAAACTTTGAGTTATTACCAAACACAGGCAATGTTCCACTGAAGTTGTTATTTGAAAGGTTCAACTTCTCCAGCTCTAACTGGCCTAAGCTCTGAGGGATTTGTCCAGACAGCAAATTGTTCCCAAGATCAAGCTCTTTCAAGCCCTGAAATCTAGTAATGAATTCTGGGAAAGTACCTGAAATCTGGTTGTTTCCAAAATCCAAAGCCTCCAAACTCTTGCAGGTGGAATCTGGTAAAGCCGGCTCGGGCAGAGACCCAGATAATGAATTCCCATCAAGCCTGACAGAAACAAGTTTATCACACAGATTCCAGATCGAGGGTGGAAGAGCTCCACTCAACAGATTGCTACTCAAATCAATGTCAGAAAGAGAGGAGCTATAACCAAGTTCGAGTGGAATGGGTCCATTCAAAGAGTTTATGTTGAGATAGAGACTTTGGAGCATAGTGAACTCACCAAGCTCCTTAGGCAAGGAACCGGAGAGGTTAGCAGAAGGAAGTTGCAGGGAGAGAAGATGAAGAGAAGGGTCTTTGAAGAGAGTGAGATTAGACCACTGGGGAGAAGAAGAATCACTGCAAACCAGAGATGTTCCATTAGAGAAGACCCATTTGAGTCCCCTCCATTGACAAAGTGGCAAAGAGTAATTCCATGAAGACAAAAGCAAGTTTTGAGTATCACCTTCAAGTGAAGCTCTGATCTTTTCCAGAAGAAGCTGAACATCAGAAGAAGGGAAATGCAAGGAATCACCACCTCGAACAGGGGCTCTGTTCAACAAGAAGAATGAAATACAGAGAGCCAAAAGCTTCAAACCCACCATGACTATGGAGAAAGAGGAGAGAAATGGGGAAAGTTAGTAGAATCAATCACCAAGAGAGCTTCTTTTATCTTTTTTACTGGAAAAAGCTGACAGAGTGTTGACTATGAGTGAACTGATAGTCCAATTACTCATCCTCCCACAATCTCCACCGTCCGATCTGTACAAAGACAAACATCAGACAGATTAAAAACATCTTGGAATGGCAAACCAGATAGGTATTATTATAATCGTTTACTCTCTTTATTTCTGTATTTTTTTTTCTTTTTAATCCTTTGTTTCTGCACGCTTGCCCTTCGCATTCATTTTCCTTTTTCTATTTTTGTTGGGTTTTTCAAATTTGGTGTGGAGAAAGAGGAGAGAGAGAGATTTCCCCATTGAACAGCCCACCAAGCTTCGTCCTTTTTTTAACGGATAGTTGCAGAGGAGGTCTGGGTGGGACGCAAGTCTCATCACTCGACACGTGGCTTGTTATAAATGATGATGAGGATCAACAATGGTTGTGTGAGAGTGTGGAGTTCAATCCATGGAGCTCACATGCAGAGTTGCATTTCTTCTTTCGGCTCTGGGCCATCCATGCTTGCCCCAAACAAGCACACTGTTGGAAATTGTTCGGATAAGATGGGGATTTTAAGGCAAGTTTTAGTCTTGCAATTAAACGATTATTTTATTCAAACAAGTAACATTCATCAATAGTTTATGCTAAATTTTAGGATAAAAGAACTTAAAGATATAATTTACTAAATAATAAGATAGTAAAAATCCAACATTATGATTAAATAACTTTTTGGTATTTTAATCTTGATAACAAATATTACTTATTTGGTAGAAAAAAATTAATTTTGTTTCTTCTTCAAACTTAAACATACTATTCATTCAATTTTACGAACAAGTCTACAAGAATTTACTGAGAGAACAATGACAACTCTATATTCACTTATAAGACAATGACGGCATTTTACTTTAGTTCTTGAACTTCGACACTTTTTTCAATTTAGTGCTTATATTTTCAAAGGTTCTAGTTCGATTCTTTTGGTCCTAATTTACCATATTATCGATTAATAATTATACTGAGTAACTTTAATGAATTCCAGCAAATCTATCCCTTTTGTAACTATTTGATAAAAATAACAAACATTTTTTTAAAAATAAAGCAAGAATCATTATTCGTTCCACAACTTTCTACGATAAGATAAGATAAGATCGGATCATAGAAGTTTATTTACCTGGATGGCTTTACTTACCTTAGCTCCCAATTCTGCCTTTTTCCCATTCACACTCACGCCAATGTTTAGCAATCAACAATTCCTTTTCCATAAACAAATAATTATGTATCTTATCATGAGACGATAAAGGAGAAGCATTGTGATATGATCTTTTTGAAAGCAGTCTTATTTTCATTATGATTCTCTTACCACTAATAAACTTAGCTTTATAATAAAGTTGGAAATATGGAGAACTTTTTTAGACAAGAACTGATAAGGCAACACCAACTCTTAAGATTTCGATATAAGGTATCATCGAAGTTGGAGCTATAATATAAAGTTCAAGCACCGGAAGATCAAAGCAGTCTATCTGTATAGAGAGGATGAAATGGAAGGACAAAATTTTATTCTCCATCTTTGCTCTCGTCCATGATCTTATAGAATCGAGGACGGTTTCAAGATTATATTACCCCAAAATATTTTCTTTTCTGATATCTATGCATATATGACTAAAAAAAATGACTAAAACATACATTTTACGACTTGTTTATCATACTTTCGAATGTCTAAATGATTGAAATAAGATTCTAAATTTAAAAAAATAAAACTAAGTGCATAAATTTAAGAATTAAAATAAGGTTCTAAATCTAAATCTAAACCAAAATGATTGAAATAATAGGCCATGGTGGGTCTAAAGGGCTCCCCATTATGAGGGGTTTAATCATTTATTACCCAACTTATTTAATATTTTAGTCGAACAAATAATTTCAAATCAGCTTTCATTCTATTATTTTGAATCTCTAGAGATAATTTCTCTTCTTTTTATTTTTTTAAAATCAAAGGTACTTCAGCTTTTTGGTATAGCCAATCCACAATTTGAGTGGCCCCAGAAAAGCAAAAACAAAAGGGGTTTTCATTACAATTCTTTGATGGCTTCAGATTGGGTATCCTATTTTTGTGTTCCATCTTAGAATTCAAACACAGCAGAAACTTTGCAGCCAATCACAATCAGTTGTGCATCATAAAAATAAAGAAGAAGACAAGAGAATTATGAAGATGCCTGAATTGAGGAACAAGAACTCTAACCTGAATAATGATGTCGAAGCCTCATGCTTACTGCTTTCTCCACAGCCTTTGTGGCTTTGGTACATTTTGTTCAGCATGGTGGAAGCATCCTCATTACCTGTTTGATGAGATTGGAATTGATGCAGAGTTATCATAACTCTAAAGAAAAAAACATGCACAGGAACTTATGATCAACAACATCAACCAAAAACAAGAAGGTTCTAATGAGATTGGAATGTTTGAAAAGATTCTCATTGTCTGGTGGAGCGGACTTCAGCAACACAATGATTTGGCATTTGTAAATCAGGGAGATGAGCTTTATTGAAGCGTGACAATCCTAAGTGGATATTGTGGGGCTGTAATGGTTAATCCAAACGTCCTTACAAGTATAGTTTCTCAAACAACCTTACATATTTGAGAGAGCAACGCAGGATTACCTGTTATGAAGAGCCAACTCCATTGACGTCTAAGCCACACGCTCACCCACTTCTATGTTGTTGTGCATTTTGCAAGCACCAATGCAGCCTCTCAAAGACCTCTGAAGTCCCTTCTCAATGCACCCTTATTTGAAATACATGTTCACCAAAGCAGAGCGGAGCTCATCATCCATCTCAATCTCATTCTTTCGTGCATATAAATGGATCCATTTCCCCAATTCTAATGCACCAATTCGAGAAATGTTAGGCAAAATACTCACCAAAGTCGGATAGTTTGGAGTAAGATTCGAAATTTGCTTCTTCAAACATGTTTACAGCCTCCATAAAATGCCCATTTTGAGAATACCCCGATATCATCACGTTCCATGACACTTCACTTCTGTGAGGCATTTCGTCGAACAGGTTCTTAGCATTCTTTAAATGGCCAAGTCTAACATGCCCATCGAACATCATTGTCCACAAAACAACACTACTATCTTGTCTCATCTTATCTAACTCCATCTGAACCAGATGACTAATTACAAACTCATCCCCATCAAAACCAAACTTCACAATCAACCCATGTACCTGTTCCCCCTTCGAAGCTCTAGCGCAGGCCTTCAATACAGAAGGGAATGGGAACCGATTGGGCTTCACATGCCGATCGCACAACATGTCGCAAAAAAACATCGACGCCTCCGATTGATGATGTTCTCCGTTACACTCAGCAGAAGCTCTCACGATAATGTTCCAACAGAAGCAATTGAGCTCCGGCATCAGGCGGAAAACAGCGCGGGCATAATCGATATCAAGTTGCTAAGAAAAGGCACAGAATCTCACGAGGGTCTTGAATTTGACCGGTTTGAATGGCAATGCACGATGTTAGTGCTTCTTCGAGGATTGATGGCGGTTGAACCGAGAAGCTGACGGTCCCGTTTGGGTTGTAAATCCACCGATTATGGCACTCTCGTTTGATAATCCTTCGGAAATCAATTTTGTTTGATTTATTAATCGGTTCATAGGTAATTTTCTAGTTTGATTCCGAAGAGATATTAAATGAACTTACTCAATTAAAAACTGTATCCGACCAATGCCTCCCTTCAGAGATCACCGCCACCGCTCAGCTTTGGCCACCGCTCACCTTTGGCCATCGCTCTAGCACCACCTTCCACCGTCGCACGACAACCATTGGCAACCATATTTGCAGCCAATCTACCATTTTGGCGACCCGATTGTACAAATTTGAACTTATTTGGTGTCCTCCGATCCATAATCTCCGTAGAGATATTTCAAAAATAATTTCATTAGCAAAGAGTTGGGTAGATCCACCAAGAACAATCATCAAATGGTTCTCTAATAAACTCCAAAGGTCACATAAATAACAATAATATTGTTATATGGTACAGATTAAAAGGACCTTAATTAACAATAAAAAAAACCTACCAAATTTATCCCAATTATCCCTCTCCATATTATTCATCATCATATCATCACATCATCACATCACTTAATTTCTGTTATTTTGCTGACCATAGAAAGAGAGCAATCAAAAAGCTTCTCAATAACGCAAAACCCTCTTATACATATATATACGTATGCTTGCTTTTATCTGTGTTCTTCATGCAGTGGTCAATGGCCCTTTACAATCTTCAACAGACAAGCTGATGGAAACATGCAGTTGTCAATGGCTGTTTTTGAGGGAAGAGAGACATGGGGTTTTTTCTCTCTCTTACTTCTTCACTGCCTTTTCAAGGTCGCGACCGCCGTGGGTGAAGATGTCGAGCCCTTTCTCTGCAACTTTCCCGGCCTTTTGCTGTCGGGTTTCGACCCCGGTTGTCGTACTTTCACTCCTCGAATCATCTGTTACAATATTGAGCTCACTCAAATATTCATGAACCCTACCTAGGTTCTACTCGCACCTGACTCGAATATTCACAATCATACTTCTACGTAGATTATTATAACAACCTAAGCCCACCGTCTGCTGTCTCATTGTTTTAGAAGAGGTTTCCACATCTTTGTAAGGAATGCTTTGTTTCCCTATCCACTCTCACAATCCATCCTCTTGGGCTAGCACATTGGTGTCTAGCTTTGACACCATTTGTAACAATTCAAACCCACCCCTAGAAGATATTGTCCACTTTGACCCACTATCCACCCTTTTGGGGGTCCAGCGTCATCGCTAGCACACTGTTGTCTGGCTTTGACACCATTTGTAACAACTCAAACCCACCACTAGCAGATATTATCCACTTTGACCCATTATCCACTCTCTTGGAGTCCAGCATCCTCGCTAGCACACTGTTGGTGTCTAGCTTTGACACGATGTGTAACAACTCAAACCCACCACTAGCAGATATTGTCCACTTTGACCCATTATCCACCATTTTGGGGGTCCAGCGTCATCGCTAGCATACTGTTGGTGTCTGGCTTTGACACCATTTGTAACAACTCAAACCCACCACTAGAAGATATTGTCCACTTTTGACCCATTATCCACCCTCTTGGGGAATCAACGTCCTCGCTAGCACACTGTTAGTGTCTAGCTTTGACACCATTTGTAACAACTCAAACCCACCACTGACCGATATTGTCCACTTTGACCCATTATCCACCCTCTTGAGGGTCCAACATCCTCACTAGCACACTGTTGGTGTCTAGCTTTGACACCATGTGTAACAACTCAAACCCACCACTAGAAGATATTGTCACTTTGACGAATTATCCACCCTGTCCAGCGTCTTCGCTAGCACACTGTTAGTGTCTAGCTTTGACACCATGTATACCAACTCAAACACACCACTAGCAGATATTGTCCACTTTGACCCATTACGTTGCACCGTCAACCTCACGGTTTTAAAACGTGTCTACAGAGAGGTTCCCACACCTTTATAAGAAATGTTTCGTTCCCCTCTCCACCCAAGGTGGGCTCTCACCATTACACTCATTTTGAAAGTACAAGAACTAAAATGGAACGAAGTAACGAAACCGAACAAGAACGAATCGAAACTTACATATTTCCCACACTTGACATCCGAGTAGATGACAATGAAGTCTCCTTCTTGAAGGCCATTGGCTCTCACAAAGTCCCCTAAAGAAATTTTAAATTTTTAAAAAAGGATCATAAAAATCATTTAAATGGGTTCATTCATTCATTCATACCTGTGTTTTCAAGCAGATACATTCGGCTTTTGTTGTTTGGCCAATACCTATAATTAACAAATAAAAATGATTAATTAATTAATTAATTTGCAATTTTCCACTTGAATATTAAAATTTTATAGCATACCTATAACGCATATTCCAAACTTTGGAGGTTCCAATATCTTCCATGGCAATGGAAATGCCATCTCTTGCCTCCAATTCTGGGAGATGGGTTTCTGCTTCTTTCTGAAACAAAACCCAGAAAATATGAACACTTCGAATTCGAGTTCGGGTTTCGGTTCGATCTAAAATTTTATTACAACACTTCTCCATTTATGTTTTTGGGTACCTTTGGCAATACAATTCTCCCCAAATTTCCCACATCGCTTTGCTTCAACACCTTCTGTAAAAGAAACCTCAAATTCTTCTCTGATTTCCATCCCTAAACACAACACAACATTCTCAATCAAATCTCCCTAAATTATAATCTATTGTATGTTAAAGGACTTGTAGAATCCAACCTGTCGCCGATGCGTTGGGATCGGCAGTGGAAAGTTCTGATTAAGCCGATCGATAGAATGTACAGGAGACGAGTCGACTGGACAACCGGCACCGGTGAGGGATGGCCAGTAGACCCAGTTTGTAGAATTGGGCTGAGCAGTTGTAGCCATGGTGCAATGATCTGAAGCATTAGTATTCATCTGAGTTGGATGCTGATTCTGGTGGCCACCGTGACGGTGGTGAGCTGAAAATCGCCGCTGCCTCGCCATTCTCTTCTTCCGAGCCTCCTTCGTGGCGGAGGAATCCAGCCTAACTAAACTAGTATCACCACCACCACCACCCTGCCCTTGAAAATACTGACCCATGTAAGGGTGGTACTGATGGCCACCGCCGTACCCGGCTGCGATACCATGGGGTTGCAGCGGTAACGGAGGCGGCCCCACCGCAAAATTGTCAATGAATGAATTGAAACACGGCGCAAATGGGGAGTCAAGTAATTGGTAATGATCAGAAAAACCATGGCTGGTGGCGTATGCATCTCCACCGCCAGCCGGGACATAACCGATCATCGGCGGAGAGGGCAGCGGAGCTTGAAACCCTAAGAAATTCGCTTCGTCTTTGAATTTCCTCTTGTGAAGATGATTGGTTTGAACCCATTGAAGAACAAGCTTCAAAAGCTGCTTCATTCCCTCCTTGCCGCCGCCGAGACGGCGGGCGGCGCTGTCAATTGTGGCTTTTTTAATCCTAACATTCCTCAAATCATCAGCAGAAACCGTCTCTTTATTACTCCTCAACCACTCCAAGAACACCTTCGCCATATCATCCTCCTCCTCCACTACGACGTCGTTTTGCTTCCCCTCATCAATTTTATTCCCACCTTCTTCATGCATCATCATCAAATCCTCCATTACCACTTCTTCAAAGCTCTCCAATTGCAAATCCTCTAAAGGGTCTTTTTGTTCTTCATTTTGAAAAATACACGTCGGATCAAAAAACTCATTGCTGTCTTCGACTAAATTCATGTATCCGAATGTGTCCATCATCATCATGTCGTCCGTACACTCAACGTCGTTGAACCCTGTCTCCGCCGGCGGCGGCGGCGGCGGCGGCGATGACATGGCGGCGGCAACGGAGGTGGAATTATTATTGTCATTTACTCTGATTTCTTCAATGGGTTCCTCGGCATCGGATTTCAAAATTGCCCATGAAGTGGTTGAGGAAGAGGAGGTCGACGGCGAGGAAGCTGTAGCCTTGACCGGAGCCGGAGTCAACGACGAGGACGACGAGGACGACGATGACATGCAAGGGAAATCCGACAGCGGAGGGAAATCAGAGTAGAACATTAGAGTGTCGTCATCATCAGACAGAAAGTTTTGATGATTTTGAGGAAACCAAATCTGTGTCTGATCCATTTGATGTTGTTCTTGTTCTTGTTGCTCATTTACAATCCCTGCATGCAGATCTTTCAATTTCTATTTAAAACAAAAATTCACAACCGATCATAATAAATTAAAAAATTTTAAATTTAAAAAAAAAAAAAAAAAAAAAAAAAACCCTGTTTTGTAATCCTGTGGGCTGCTTTTAAAAATTCCTCTGTTAGTTTCAGATATTATTGAAGATGGTTTGGCAGAGAAGTGATCAGTATGGATAAGGAAAGAGAAAAAAGCAAAAAAAAAAAAAAAGGGTTTTGTTTCTAATTAAGTAAGCAACAGAAAAGCATCTGGACAACCCATCTTTGTCAAGATTCTTTTGTTTTTGATATTAGAGATGAAGAACATGAACGAAGAACATGAATGAAGAACGTGAATGAAGAACATGAATGAAGAACATGAAGAACAAGAGAGAGGTACCCACATGGAGCTGAGCCAAATCTTGGAGAAGGTGTGGTTTGATCCACAAAGTTTGAGTGTTTTAGTGGAAACTTGTGTTAACTCGAGGGTTTTAAATGGAGGAAAGAGAGAGATGGTGGGTTTAGTTTGGGAAGCAGACTCCGGAGTTTGTGCAAATTTGAGTCTCACAAACGTTTGAATTTGAATGGAGGCTACGAACGGTGCTACTTCACATCTGAATGGTGCCTATTAGCGGTGCGCATCAGGACATGGAAAAATGAATGTGGTTTTTATTTGTTATTTGTTACCTTTCATGTGGCGCCTCCAATCTGATTTTAGAGGATATAATTAGTATTCCTTGAATTTGTTCATCATCCCATGTATTAATTACATCACCTTCACATATTCAAACGGTCAGATCCTACGTACAACCAAGCATACCTTATAACTAACAGACACGTTTTAAAGTTGTGAGATTGATGATGATACGTAACTGTTACTGGTGAATTTGAGCTGTTACAAATGGTATCAGAATCAGTCATCAAGCGGTGTACCAACGAGGAAGCTGGGCACCAAGGAGTGGACCGTGAGATCCCACATTGATTGAAAATTGTATCATAGCCCCTAAGAGGGACTGTAAAATCCCACATCGGTTGAACAGGGTAACGAAACATTCCTTGTAAGAATATGAAAACCTTTCCCTAACTGACGCATTTTAAAACCGTGAGACTAACAACTATACGTAACGAGCCAAAGTAGACAACATCTGCGAGTGGTGGGTTTGGGCTGCTATAATAGTATTAGAGCTAGACATCGGTTGAAAAGGGTAACGAAACATTCTTTGTAAGAATACGAAAACTTCTCCCTAGCATGCATTTTAAAACCGTGAGGCAAACAACAATACATAACAGGCCAAAGTAGACAACATCTACGAGCGGTAGGTTTAGGCTGCTACAATGGTATTAGAGCCACACATCGAGCAGTGCGTCATGAGGACGCTAGCCCCCAAGTAGGTGGATTGTGAAATCTCACATTGGTGGTTAGAGAGGGGAACGAAACATTCCTGTGTGGAAACCTCTTCCTAACAGACACATTTTAAAACCATGAAACTAACGACGATACATAACAAGCCAAAACGGACAACATTTACTAGAGGTGAACTTTGACAGTTACAAAAATCATTTAAATTAAAAGCCACAGTGCTAATACCTAAAGCGATGAATACTACCGCTTCGACTCATACTAAAGGTTTAGCACGCTTTTTGTTGTTACTATGAGATCTTGAAGTGCAATGAGATTTTACTCGTTGGTGTCAGTTAAGCAATCTTATTGACTTTTGTTGCTCTCCACGATACTTTCGATACTTTCGGACTAATAAGATCTAAACTCTTATAATTTAAAAATGTGACCAACATATATTTATATAATAATGTTTTTATTGAATTATATTTGCATCAGAAATTGGGAATGGATAAGTCGGTGATGTAGTGAACTACCTTAATCAATTTAGGAAGTCCCGATGTAATTTGATCTTATCCCAAAAATATTAATTAATTTTCTTACTTTCTTATTATTTTAATGACATTTAAATTTTATATTAAATTAGATTAATGGTTATTTATAGATTTGGATGCAAAACATAAATAGGATAATAACCCTTTGGAGAAAAATAATTTCACGAATTTCTATAATTTAATTACATTAATTATTATTATTTTTATTATTTAAATTAGATTTTTTGAATTGAATTTTGCAATAAAATAATAAAGTTTCCCCATACCTTAGACCTCCATCCGTACACACTCTTCCTTCTCTTAGAGAGAGAGATTCTGAAACGCTGAAAACGACACGTCGTTTCGTGTGATTCGTCGCCGCTCTTAATTTTTGCGCCACGTCCTCACGACATGCAAGGTTCCACCAATCACATTGGTTTTCCAGTTTCACTTCTTCTATTATCCGCCACGTGTAACCACTGAAAGTCAAGGTCAAATTGCTTGCGTGGATCTCAAGTACCCTTACCCCTTGGGTTTGCTGTGGGAAGTTAATTTAGTTTTGTTTTTATTCTTCTTTCACACGTGGCTGTGGGCCACCCTTACTTTGTTTTATTCTCGTCATTCCCATTCTTTTTTTTGTTATTATTGAAAAATTAAAAGAAAACAAAAATCATAATGACTTATATACCCTTTGAATATTACTTAAAACATATTCCTTACACGGCTGCATGATCATAATACTAACATCTCAAGGAGATTCTAGGTCTAACATGAGTTGAATCTATGAAATCCGATACATCGAAACACCGTCCAGTTCGGTGGGATCTCATAATCCACTCCTTTATAAGGAATGTTTCATTCCCTTTTCCAACCGATGTGGGATTCACAATCCACTTCCGTTATAAAGAAATGTATCATTTCCTCCTCCAATCGATGCGGAATCTCACAATCCAACCTGTTAGAGCTCTAACGTCTTCGCTGACACACTGCCTTGTGTCTGGCTCTGATACCATTTGTCATAGTCCAAGTCCACCGCTAGCAAATATTATCTGCTTTTGTCCATTACATATCGTCGTCAGCCCAATGATTTTAAAATGCGTCTACTAGAGAGATGTTTCCACACCCTTGTTTCGTTCCTCTCTCTCCAACCAACTTGGGATCTCACATTTAACCCCCTTAAGGTCCAGCATCCTCATTGATACACTGGGCAATGTCTGGTTTTGATACCATTTGCACAACTCAAATCTACTACTAATAGATATTGTCAACTTTGGTCGATTACGTACTCAGAAGTTAGTTAGTGGTGTTTAGCAGATAACCTCGTGGGCGGCAGAGACAGCCTTGTCTTTGACTTCCTCAGCCGCCTTTTCAGCGACTTGGTTCACACCTTGAGCGGGTGTATCAGCTATTGTAGCATTATTATCCTGTGAACTTGGCTGCATTTCCATTTGCGTTACAATTTATTCTGTTAAGAGTGATTAATTTGAGTTTTGGATATGAAAACTAATATGTCTTGGTTGTATTCCTCTCTCTAACAGACTCGTTTTAGCTCGGCACCAGGTAGTGTGTCCTTAAGGGGTGGATTATGAGATGCATCTCTCTCCCCTAACAAATGCGTTTTAACCAGGCATTGGGCGATGTGCCCCTAAGGGTGGTGGATTGTGAGATGAATTCCTCTCTCTAACAGATGTGTTTTAGCTAGGCACCGGGCAGTGTGCCCTCAAGGGGGTGGATTATGAGATGCATCCCTCTCTCTAACAGTCTCGTTTTAGCCAGCCAGGCACCAGGCAGTGTGTCCTCAAGGGGGTGAATTATGAGATACATCCCTCTCCCTAACAGACGCGTTTTAGTTGGACACTGGGCAGTGTGCCCCTAAGGGGGATGGATTGTGAGATGCATTCCTCTCTCTCTAACGTACGCGTTTTAGCCAGACACCAGGAAATGTGCCCTTAAGGGGGTGGATTATGAGATGCATCCCTCTCCCTAACAGACGTGTTTTAGCCTCATACATCCCTCTCCCTAACAGACGTGTTTTAGCCAGGCACGAGGCAGTGTACCCCTAAGGGGAGTGAATTGTGAGATGCATTTCTCTCCCTAACAGACGCGTTTTAAAATCTTAAAACTTTGAAGGGAAGCCGGAACACAAGATCGTGTATAAACAAAAATAAGGGAAAATTTGTTGTCCTCGAGATGAGTTGATGCAGGAAACTGGACCAATCCCGAGTAACAGCTCAGTAACAACCTGAAAAGTCCTCCAAAAATGTGGAGAAGGTGATCATTAAAAGCATACAACCAAACCCGGTTGGTAAATTCACACAGCCAGGCCCTGCCTCAGCATTTAAACTCATTTACTTCTCCCAACTGTCCCTCAACGCCCTCTGCCCTTTAAAACCCTCACCTCGCACCTCCATTGGCCAACAACACACACACACACAAACACAAGTGTAAGTGTAAGTGTAAGTGTTATACTACGTAGAAGAAGAAGCACAAAATGGCCAAATTGTTTATGGCTATGCTCCTGGCTCTTCTAGCCACTCACGCCCTAGCTAGACCCACGCCCAAGGACGCCACCTTCACTGACCAAAAGAACTTCCTAACATACGGAGGACTTGGTGGCTACTCCGGCATCGGTAGCAACGGCCTCCCATTTGGCGGCCTTGGCGGTGCCGTTGGTGGAACTGGCCCTGGTGGTATTGGTGGAGGAATTGGTGGACTCGGTGGATTTGGAGGCGGTGGAGGCGCTGGAGGCGCTGGTCTCGGTGGCGGTGGCCTTGGAGGAACCATTGGAGGTGGTAACCTCGGTGGCGGTCTCGGTGGTACAGTTGGCGGCGGTCTCGGCGGTGGTGTTGGTGGTGGTGGTGGCTCTGGGCTTCCATGAAAATAAGCTATTTAGTTATGTTGGATTTCTACTCAAAAGTTATTGCAGTTTGAAAAAGTTTTTAATTTATTTAAAATCGTGTCAAGACATGTAGTGGTCGAGTTGTTATTTAGTGAGCTTATAAGATTTGGCTGTGTCTGTTTTTTTTTTCTAATTAAGATTTATGTCTGTGATTATGTTTTGTTGTTCACTTTCAGTGTAATACAAACATCTTTCTCTACTAATTCCTTTTTTTTTAAATTAATTTTTATATATTTATTTACATAATGCATGATATTGCACCATCCTTAACTTCATGCAAAAATAAAAAAATAATCCTTTTTTTTTTTTTTACAAATATATATATTTAAATTACCATAAAATAATATCTTAGTAATGAAAATATTTTGGAGGGGCAAGTTATAAAATAATATCTTTTTTCTTTTAATTTGTTAATCCCACTTACGTATGTAAATAAATATTATATGTTAATTAATGCGTAATTAATAAGGAAAGTAGTGAATAATTGTTTTAAAACTAATTAATGAGAGGTTAAATTATAAACTATAGTAATAATTTATATACATGAAAATATATGTCACATATTAATTATATTCAAATATTTTTAATGTCCCCTACCTACAAGAATTCGGGTCATTAACCAACTTGATTTTTGATTTTGATGGGAATCTAGTTAATTCAAAAGCAAAAGCTAAAAGGGCAGATTTGAATGGCCATTGGATTCTTTCATTAGATGACCCTAATTTAAGAGGTGCCCTCAAAAGTTAGGTGTAGCTCATTAAAAGAGTGCCATTCTTGATAAGCTTTGCCCTAAGTTGTAGGACATAGTGCCTTACCAATTCCCCTAGCTTAGCCTTGGAAGAAATGAAAGCATGGAAAATGTTTGGTAAGGGGATGACCCTAATCGGAATTTCACAAGAGGCTATAAATACGAGACACATGACTCTTGTTGTTCGTTCATAAGCACCATTATGTAACGATCCATATCCAAGATTCGGATCAGGATTCAAAATCTTGATTCGACATCTAATAACCCCGACATTCTCCTATGACATAGCCACGTTACTCTTCACTTCTAACAGTGAAAACTATGTCAGGATCGCACAGCAATGCACATACTCGATCTAGATGAACACAAAGAACATGATAGAGAAAATGCAAGGAGAATATTGGTTAAAGGTTTATATTGATGACTTCAGACATGTACAGTAGGGAGAATAGTAGAAGTATATTTTCAAAGCTTTCGTTCAATATATAACTATCTACCTTATATAGCCGTCCATAACTTTTTACCTAGCTTACAACAGTTCACTAAGCTATAAACAAGCATCAGCTTACATAACTAACAAACTACCCCCACGTACCAAAGTCTTTCCAGCATTCTTTGTCTTAAGGAAATTTTCAAGAGGCCACCCAACATAGATTGTTCTAAGAAAAACACGCTTAACCATGAACTTCCTATGATTGAGCCACCCAACATAGACGGTCCTTCTAGCTCCTATGATTGAGCCACCGAAAAAGAAGGTACACCTTGTTGGCATAGGTAGTGACTTTCAATCTTTTAAGTCATTCAAACGTGGTTTCCGTTCATTCATATACTCTTTCTTTACTCGAGTGTCACAGATTTCATCTCTCCTGTTTCAACTAAACCGAATCATAAATGGGTTATAATTAAGGTTTGAAGTAAGAGTAGGGGGGGACAGCTGGTGAAAGAGTGGGTGTTAAATGGTGCGTTGAACAAGCGCTGCATGGGAGCTTTTAATTTGGAGTAATAAGGGATAAAAAAGAAAGCAATGCATTAAAAAAGATGAACTAACAATTGTACGTATGGTTGGGTAAGCTGGCAAATTGAAGAGTGCCTTTAAAACTTATGTATGCCACTATGGAAGATAGTGTCAGAGTTGCCTCCATACATTGAATGACTGATATGAATATATCAGACCTCTCTATGAACACCAACCAGCTACCACCATTCACTACTTATTTTTGCTACCCACCACCCATTTCTACCTTCCAAATTATTCAATCAATTATTGTATCTATGAGTTAACCGTTAGCAGATATGGTCTTCTTTTAACTTTGTATCAACGTGCGATCTCACCATCCATCTTCTAGTGTGGGTTCAGTGTCCTTGCTAGAACAACATGTTCTAAAACCTCGAGTAGAAGCTCGAATGGAAAAATCCAAAAACAATAAAATTTACTAGCGAGCTTGGGCTGTTACAAATGATATCAGAGCTAGACACCGAAAGGTGTGCCAGCGAGGACACTAACCTCCGAATTGTGAGATTATGGAGATGAAAACAAAAACATTTCTGGGGTGGAAACCTTTTCTTAGCCGACACATTTGGCTGATAATGATATGTAATGGGCCAAAATGGATAATATTTATTAAAGGTGGACTTAATTAATGGTATTTTTATTAATTTCATATTTGGAAAGTTTATTTCATATTTGGAATGTTTATTTCATATTTGGAATGTTTGTGGTAATTTGGCAAGTAGTTCAACCAAATTCCATGTCACGTAGTATGGAGTAAAATTTAAAGCGTCGACCTTCAAATTTATATTACTTCCAAAAACTTTAATTAATTTTTAACAAATGAGTATAATATTTTATATCTTTTAATCATTTGATCTTTATCTTAAAAAATTTCATCAAAATTTATGTTTATGATATTCGTTAAATATATAAATAATCCCATAGAAACTAAATTAAAAGGATTATTTGTATCAATATAATATTATTTAATTTAACAAATTTTTCAAGAGGTCATCTAACTTAGAGTTCACAGGAGGTGTAACTTGTTGATATAGATAGTAACTTTTCTTATCATCAGTATCATTCTGAACAGGATGTAATTTCTGTTCATTCATGTACCACTCATTTACTCATGATTTCTAATACATTTTTTTTAAAGTATTTGGAAGGTTTCTTCAAACTTGGCAAGTTTTGAAAATTTGGCCATGCAATATAAGGCAACCTACAACGCACTCCCATGCAACATAATGCGACGAAACTCGGTATATAAATATGTTAATGGAGTGACCTACACACTCATCCGAAGCTTTCTTTACTTCTAAGCAACTTCTAAACATGGGTGATTTCAGAATGCCATTGCGTAACATGATCGTAGCGACTTTGGCCCTCGTTGCCTTCTCGACGGTGGCTATGGGATCGTGGCCAATGGAGACATGGACGGTACAAGTCGTGAATGGGCTGGGTGGCGGACAGACACTACTGGCGCATTGTAAGTCAAAAAACGATGATTTGGGTGACCAAAACATAGCCACTGGTGCGCTATATAGCTTTACTTTCAAGGACAACGTGTGGCAAACCACAGAATTCTGGTGCACATTGACCAAGCCAAACAATGCGCATGCTTCTTTCGATGTGTATTGGTATGATACTAGTAAAGATCAATGGCTTTATACCAGATGTGGCGACCATACTTGTGTTTGGATTGGCAAAGATGATGGGGTTTACATTAAAAATGCCTCTACCAATCAGGATGAGCTTGTTCATCCATGGGAATGAATATCCATTCCAATCAATAATAATGTCTTTTATTACTACAGACTTTATTAATATAATCTTGAAACAGTATATGATAATGATACTCGATGAGCTATGAATGTTTGATAATTTTTACGAGACAGTTGTCCAGAGGCGCAGGGGATGGCATGTGAGTGAGTTGACATTTTGGATTAACTCGTTCCATCCTGTAACACAAATATAAATGGCGTGTGAAAGTTCTCTATTTATAATCAAATAAATTATAAGAATATGAAAATTTACGTGTAATTAAGGAGAAAATGGTGAAGTAAAATGGCAATTTCAAGCTTGACCAGCTCGCTTCCTGGACAGTATACCCTCCCCATTCCAAATGGTATGAAGGCTCCTGCTTTTGGCTTGTAATTCTGCACGTACCATTAACCTTTTAAGTTCATGTTCATTTATGTCGTGGAATGGATTGAGTTTTTGAAGACCTACGTCCCATCTTGAAGGATCAAATTTGTGTGGATTTGTGTATATTTGAGGGTCCATATGAACAGCTCCGTTCCATATTTGTATGCTCCATCCTTTTGGTATAATATACCCTAAAAAAACACCAATAATTAGCCGATATTCAAAATAGTAGCATTTGATGCTAGTGTTAGGGTCGAGGTTTCCACACCCTTATAAATAATGCTTCGTTTCCCTTGCCAACCAACGTGGAATCTCACAATCCACTCTCTTGGGGGCCTAGCATCGTGCACCGCTTGGTGCCTGGCTCTGGCTCTGATACCATTTGTAATGACACTAGCCTATGGATAGCAAATATTGTTCTTTTTAGGTGTTTAAAACCGTGAAGCTGACGACGATACGTAACGGGTCAAAGCGGACAAGTTGTTACAAATGGTATCAGAATTAGACATCGAGCGGTGTGCCATTGAGGACGCTGGACCCTCAAGAGACATGGATTGTGAGATTCCACATCGGTTGAAAATGGGAACAAAATATTTTTTATAAGGGCATGAAAACCTCTCCCTAATAGACTCGTTTTATAATCGTGAGGCTGACGAGAATACATAATGGGCCAAAATAGACAATATAAAAAATGAAACTCTTACTTACCATTGATATTTACACTAGCTTTGGCCTCGCGAAAGGTCGGAGAGGTAAGCGTACTTATTCTCAACGTCTCATTAATTACCTAAAATAATTATCAAACAAAACAAAAATTTATTGATACTTTATAGGTTGAATTATGTTTCTATCTACAAAAAGATTACTAAATATGCAACGAACGAGTCTACCGATGTAAGAGATTTAATCGAGGTTCATACTTATTTACTCGAACACCGAAGATGATAAGAAACGTATTAGAGGTGATTATGCAATAAAAACGAACCTTTGTAAGATACGTCATTCGTGTAATTTCTCCAAAATTTAATCCATTTTGGGTAGGTGGCCTTTGTTTTATAATCAACTCTTGTTCTTCCTGTAAAACAAGAACATCATGAATATTTTTTTAAAAAAATGTATTGAATTGTTTAAATATTGTAACCTTTGCCTTTTGGAGAACATGAGGGTGGTCTGAAATATGTATAAGAACCCAGATGGCTGCATGAGCTACAGTATGATTACCAGCGTGAAGCACACTGAGTAGCATATCTATAATTGCGTTGTTACTCAACAACTTTGCCCCATTCCCATCACTCGCCTCAATCATTGCCTCCATTTCACTATTCTTTTCCACTGCTCTTCTCTTCTTTTCTATGATTTTGTTCAGAATCTTTTCTACCTCTCTCATTGCCTGAATTATCAGCGTTCACGGTTAAGAGCTAGAGATGTCTATCGACGAGGTAGAGACACGAACGAAGAACATAATCTTTGTTCTCGACTTCATTTCGCTAATGAAGAGAAATATCCCTCTACTACCTCGTTCATATATGGTTTATGAAATATTTTATACCATTACCTCGTTAGCGAAATGTATCAAAGATGTCCGTTATTTCGACATCTCTAATAAAAACCTAAAAGAAAGTTGACCTAATTCTTAGACGGCTATACTTGTTAGTGGTCATATTGAAATCAATGGAATTGATATTATCGAGAACAGGGAATGATACCTTTGATGCTATATGTGAGATCCTACAAACATTTCTTATAACAGCGTAGAAACATCTCTCTAATGGACACGTTTTAAAACGGTGAGACTAATGACAATACATAACAGACTAAAGCAGTCAATATCTACTAGTGGTGGGCTTGAGATGTTACAAATGGTATCAGAGCCAAACATGGGGTAGTGTGACAGCGAGGACGCTGGACTTCTAAGGGAGTGAATTGTGAGATCCCACGTACATTAATTGGAGAGGAAAACTAAACATTTCTTATAACAGTGTGGAAACCTCTCCCTAACTGACGTTCTAAAGCCATGAAACTGACAGTGATACGTAATGAACTAAAGTTGACAATATCTACTTGTGGTGGGCTTGAGATGTTACAAATGGTATCAGAGCCAGACATGGGGTAGTGTGACAGCGAGGACGCTGGACTTCTAAGGGAGTGGATTGTGAGATCCCACGTAGATCAATTGGAGAGGAAAACTAAACATTTCTTATAACAGTGTGGAAACCTCTCCCTAACTGACGTTCTAAAGCCATGAAACTGACAATGATACGTAATGAACTAAAGTTGACAATATCTACTAGCGATGAGCTCGAGAAATAATTGTTTTAACCCCGAAAAGAAGTTAATAAACGTGTGTACCTTGAATGCTGTATGGTAAGCAAATCCAGGCAAGTCAAAAGGGAAAATGGACACGAGTGCAAGAGTCATTTCACTGAACAATTTCTGGAGTTCTTGTAAGCAATGCCCACTTACTTCAGCCCCCAAGAAAATACGTGAAATAAGTTTAAAGTATAGAGTTTTAGTTTCATTCAATAACTCAATTGGCTCGCTCATGCTGCTCCATTCTTCCAAGCATTGCACCACTTCCTTCTCAATATAACCCACATATTTAGACAAGGCTTGTGCACCACTAATGGGAGCTGCCATGAGTCGATGCACAGATTTGTGGTCAGCAATCTTCATGGCAGACCCACTCCCTACAAATATCTCTGTCCCCTTTGGATATTTGGGAACAAACCGCTCGTCATCTAAGTATATGCGTCGGCATATGTCTGGATCTGTCACGATGATTGTTGGCTTTCCGAAGAGATGGCTTCTGTATATCCCAGTTCTTCCCTTCCTGCATAAATATATTGTTGAGGATTATTGGGAGTGAGTTCCACATTGATTAATTTAGTGGAAGATCATAGGTTTATAAGTAAGGAATACTATCTATATTGGTACGAGGCCTTTTGGGGAAGCCCAAAGCAAAGGTATGAGAGCTAATACTCAAAGTGGACAATATGAGGAGAGTCATGATTATTAACATAGTATAGAGCCATGTCCTAAACTTATCTATTTTGTTCGAGGGCTCCAGAGAAAGGAGTCGAGTCTCGATTAAAGGGAGACTATTCGAGAGCTCCATAAGTCTCGAGGGAGGCTTATAGTGTACTTTGTTCGAGGGGAGGATTGTTGAGGATTATTGGTATGAGCCCTTTTGGGGAAGCCCAAAGCAAAGCCATGAGAACTCAAAGCGGACAATATCATACCATTGTGTAGAGTCATGATTTCTAACACATATTACACATATATTGGTACGAGGCTTTTTTGGGAAGTCCAAATAAAAACAGATAATATCATACAGTTGTGGAGAAGTCGTTATTCCTAACACATACAATCACACGAACGTATGTACATATGAATCAAAGCGTATCTTACGAGGAAGGGAGATGAAGAGATATACTTGGAAATAAGATGATCGATGAAAGTGTTGGGATCATTGCTTGATTTAAAAATGTTGTAAAGCGATAGCGAAGAGCCGATAAGAGGCCATCCCATATCACCAGGAGGGAGAGCTTGGTAGACCTTCCTTCCCAGTTTAACAAAACTTCGTAGTTCATTGAATCGCCTTAGAAACACAAAGACAAGCACATAAAACACTAAAATAGCTGCAAAAACTACCAAAATGTTATCAACTCCCATTGTTTGTGTTCTTTCTTCTGCTACTCCTCAACCCAAATGACCCCCTCGTTTTTATGGTGATAATACACATTTCTTGAGCCATACGCTATCTATACAGGTGATAGCGTATCACCTGTATAGATAGTGTTAATTATACTATCTCATTAATGATTATAGATACAATAAAAATATAATATAATATTCTATCAACATAATTTTCAATACTTAACAAAAAAGAAAAAAAAAATCTTTTAACATAGATAAGAAATATATAATATATAATGGGTTAGTTTATATATATATATAGCATGGGTAGAGAATTGGACATGTCCGGATTAGGTAAGGATATGGATGGGGCTAGGGAGTATAATCTCGTCCCTAACCCTGTTTAAGTAATAGAAACATATTGTGAGATCTTATATCGATCGAAGATGAGAAAAAAATATTTATGATAAGGGTGTGAAAATCTCTCCCTATATAAGCATTTTAAAAATGAAATGAAGTTGACCACTATACCGGACAAATCCTGGGCTAGTTAATTCAATATCTCTAAATGATTTCAATAATTAGATAAAATTTAATGTATATTAATTATATATTAACCATTTTAATTGCGTAATTAAGTATAATTACTGAAATGAATAGTGATGCTAATTAATTTAACTATTTAAGACTAATTAAATAAATTAATAATTCAATATTATTTTCATTCAATGCCTAATATTATTAATTTAATAATTTTTGGCAGTGAAATTTTCTCTATTTATTATTATTATTTTTTAATATAAGTTATTAATTAGTATTGATTCACTTGCCTTATTAGAAATTAATGGATGAATCAATAATGATTATAAATACGAGAAAAGACCAAACAGAGCTCCTTTTATCTTATAAGAAACTTTCATTGTGTGGGATGGATATCCAGAAGACCTTATCCAGCTCGTTAAATAATATTCGGACATATATGAAACTTGAAGATAGAACTTAAAAAAAGCTTCTCGGGCAGGGGTAGGGACGGAGATGGAAAATATATTTTTTGTAACTCCGTCTCCAACCCCATTTATCGCTAATGAGGAACCTCGGCCCTATTTGAGATGGGTTTACACGGAGCTATAAATAAACGTTCTTCATTCTTCTCTCTACCTCACTCTTTAACATGGTCTCTCCTTCTTTCTCTCCCCCATCACATTTTGTTCCTCCTCCTCCATGGAAACCTTTTGTTTTGTTTTGTGTTGAACAAAAGCTTCTCAAATTGTCATAAGCCAAAATAAGGCAGCGTTGTCCATTGTTTGGGACAGCTAAAGAATTCAATAGCTATGAATAGTTGCCTTATATTAGACACATTCCATATAGAGGCCCATCAATCCTACACCATCCCTTACTTAAACCACGCTCTATTGGTGCCCTTCCACACCAAAATGAACGCCATCTCTTTGAAGAATCAAGTTTTGGTGTTCCTGGTGGCCTCAGCCTTGGCCTTGGCTGCCTCCAAGCCATTCAGCAAATGGGAGATCCATATTAAGAATGAATTGAAAAATGGGCAAGCTATGTTCGTGCATTGCAAGTCCAAAGACAACGACTTGGGCGAACATACCCTTGCCACTGGCACCGAGTTCAAGTGGGACTTCAAAGTCAACTTTTGGGATACGACGCTGTTTTGGTGCTACTTGCGCAAGCCAAACGGGCATGAGATGACGTTCGACGCCTTCTGGGTCGAGAAGAGGACCGAGTGGCTGCGCGTCAAGTGCGACGGTAACATCTGCAATTGGACTGCGGAAGATAATGGAATTTACCTCAAAGATAACAGTGAAAATCTGGATGAGTTCGTTCATTACTGGAAATTCCCAAGCCACTGAGTACAACAAATAATGTTTTCTTCTCTTGCTTAAGTGCTCAAATGCTTGATTGTTTTTCTTCAATAAATTGTGATTTATGTTTTTCAATCCTTTTTCATTCTTGAAGATCACAAACGTTTGTATATATTTTAGAAATAAATCTATAAGATCACGAAAACTCAATCATACAAACTTTATGCAGACATTTATGTTGGGTGACAAAGCACGGGAGCATGATTTCCAAATCTGAATTTCGAATCCCGAGCATGGATCGTTTAAAATTTAAAGCTTAAAGATAATTATACATTTAAAACTCTTTTAGACAAAATATAAAATACCCGAATATTTTTATTACACCAAAATAATATCAATGGAATAATATACGAGAAATGTCACCTTCAATGATGCCATACCAAAAACAAGATAAAAAAAAAAAGGTTTACTATACCAAAAATGCCCCTATTTCACACTTTCATCTCCTAAAGAAAATTTAAGATCGTCTCATCTTTACAGTGGATTTGCTGTTCTTCCACTTTCAAACAACTTTGAAAAGAAACAATTCTGGAGATCTTTCGATGGGTAATGGAGAATTTATATCATATTCCAAGTGCAAGTGGAATAGCTATGAAACAAGTTCTTATTATGATGAAGAGAAAGAATCTTGAGCAACAACTGTGTGAAGAATATATAATGCAGTGGAACCATGGCCCAGGAAAGACAAGGAAATTACTCTGAAGTTGGAGAGTTTGGAATACTTTGATGCTACCCGACGACGATTACCACACCAAGTTGGATCGATCAGCATCAACGCCCTGGACCCGAGCCGAATGAAATGCAACACGACAGTTTCGTGTAGTGACCATCTGTAACTCAACTTTCTTTCTATCACAATCTAGCAGAATAACAGGTCAGGAAAAGGGCAACGATTGTTTAAAAGATAGAATAACGCAAAAGAAGTACAGACTTATGTTTACAGGGTCACGGTCATTACATGTTATTTGCGATATATATCGTACTTGCAGGCAGCAGATGCACATGTTCAAAGCTTTCGACACTCTAATATGCGCAAATCTTGCCCAGCAAGCGAGTTTTCGAGTCCAAGCATTCAATATTAACCTAAAATACGCGAAAACCTTATAAATAGCAACGTGAATGGAACTTATTTTGGATCTTAAGGTAATATAACAATAATGTTTCAACTAATCTACGAATGACGTATCATACGACCAATGAATATCATGAACGTCCCAAAAGATAAAGGAAGAGGCTTACCTGATTGATGATTTTAGAGATTTTTGGGATTCCTGTCAGTACATGGCCTGCTTGTATTAGGCTGAACTGGTTGCTGATTCTTTTAAAGGTTGAAAATTAACTCGTCGGTTCGGATTCGCAAGGTTGACAGTGGCATTTGGTTGAAATTTTGATGCCAACCAACTTTAGAAACATGCTGAATTTGTATACAAAATGAAGGTGACTGCCAAAAAACGATACCTGTACAGCCTGTGCGATATGAAACTGCACCTGGTTGGAGCTAAGAAACTGCTGATACGAATCAGGAAAACCTGAGACTGGAGGCGGGGTTGTATTTTGTGTTCCAGCTGGGTTAACGATCGGATCCGGTTGATTATTCATTGCTTGAGCTTGGGATGGATTGCTACCGGGAACAGGAGGCATTGCAAAGGCAGGGAGAGGGAATCTCTGACCCAAATGAGCTGCTGCAGCTGCTGCTGCTCCAGCTTGCATTGGTAAGTTTGAGCCAGCCAGGAGATTAGGAAATTGCATCATTGGTCTATTCATGCCCATTTCCATTCCCATACCCATGCCCATCCCGATTCCCATCCCCATCGGTGGTGGCAAGTATTGTTGAACGCCCGGGAACATCATCGGCATCATCCCACATCCCATCGACATCATCTGGGTTATAAATAGTCATTCCCAACGTTAACAAGATGCATCAGCCGATCGCGTTCAAGTATGCCTTGTTATGTATGTTTATGCAGAAGATTTACAATGAGATCGCAGCAGGCAGAATCAAAGATATGTTTCATTCCCTAATTGTTCAATGATATCAACTGTTCTATATGTAAAGTATTGACTAGAATCTGTTACTAATTCATACATTTCCTTCTACCATGACTCAGTTTAGACTTGCACTTTTATGGAACGATTAAGATTGGAATTCAAAGCATGTACCTGCACTTGCAACTGAAGGGTCTTTAAGTACTCGATCGCTTCATCCAACATCGAAGCCTTATCGGTCTGCAAATCAGTAAAGGAACTCAACACAAGTTCGGATATGAGAAACAGAGAAACCTCTACTCAGAATCACATTGAAGCTGAAAACAAACCTTGTTGCATCGAGGGATGAGTTCCTGTAAAGCCTTCATCTTCTCATTTATCCGATCCCGATGTCTCTGCAAATAGATTTGCAATATTTCACTTCACCTCCAAGAAGAAAACAACACTACCATAGAAGGTAGATTTGCTTGTTTACAACCATACAATTAGTAATAAATTCAATTTCGCACCCTCTCTGAGAGGTTGTGAACCTCAGCAGCACGAGATCTTTTCATCGATGTCGAACCACGCAATTGTTTCTTCGGATCAGTGGATTCGTACTCAACATCCTAATGGCATAGAACATTAGCAAATCACCCAAGAATTGCATAAACTGAAATACAAATCTCTTTGTTTGCCCAAAACAAAGCAGTCAGCAATCATCTGTGGAGCTTTAAATGGCCATTGTTCAACCTGTTTCAAACCGTTTTAAAGTTCCTGTTTGCTCCTTCAATTGAGGATTCAATCTTTTGTAGTTTGAGCTTCAAAAAGATTCATGGTTGGATTCCATACTAAATTGTTTCATGCTAAAGATAAACAAAGAGAAGATGCTTACCTCGCTTTGGCATTCGGTATCATCGGGAGCTCTTCCTTTGCGCTTCCGGTCATCGGCAGCCAGTTTTGGGGCAGCAGGCTCGGCACTGGCACTCGAGCCGCCAGGGGATGAAGTGACGGTCATTTCACAAGTCACCAACTCTTTCTCCCCGACGCCATCGCCGCTGACCGACGCACCTCCGCCTCCATCACTACCACAAACCGTCTCACGCCATACATCGGCACCATTCACCGCCTCCGCAAGCTTTCTCCTCGCGATTTCTGAAGCCCTAGATTCCGGCCCGACAGACGGCGTGTCGCAAGAATCCACCACAGTGGCTTCCCGCACCATAGCCTTTGAATTCGACGGTTCCGATTCGACCGTCGCTCTGTTCCTCGAGAACTGCACGGAGCTCTGCTTTTCCAGTCGAGTTGGCGGCCCCTGCGTGAGAGTGACCGTCGCCGTAGCGGATGGCCGGGGCTCGGTTTGAGAATTGCCGCAAAGAGAAGCAGTCATGGAGGGGAAGAGGAGGTCGGAGCAGAAATTATGATCCTCAACGAGAGGATAGTTGAGCCACGAGGCCATTTCATCTTCTTGCATAAAAAGGTCATGAGGTTCCTCCAATTGAGACGAAGGCCGGATCTCTCTAGCCGCCACCGCCGCCGTTTGATCTTGCGGAATCGAAACATCGAATTTGGAGGGCGGTGATTTCCGGACCGACCTCTGGTTCTGGCTGTGAGCCACCACTTGGCCGTTCTGCCATAGAAGCTCCACTACATCATCGTCCGGCCTGCGAGTTAAAAGCTCTCAGTCCACAAAACAAAATCAAAATCAAAACCCAGAAAAAATTTCAACAACAATATCTTCAAACAAAGCTTACATAGACGATTTTCTCGGCCTGGTTAAACTAGAGAATGTTGGGAGGGAGAAATCGTCAGCCATTTCAAAATCAGGAACGCAGTGGTTCATCCTCAATCTTCCGATCATCAATAACCTGGAGGAAACAAAAATCAAAGGAGTTTCAACTTCCAAGCTTCAATCCACCGAGAAGCCAAATCGAGAACAAACGTAGGAGAAAAGGAGAGAACTATACACAGAGAAAAAATCAATCCTCCATGGACGAACACCATGAAGCTAAGAGATGAGTGAGCGCAACAACGGCGTCTGCGCAAAAACAAGGAAGAAAAATAGGGGATAGAAATGGAATCTTGATTGGTTTTCGGAGAGATGGGTGGGTTTGGGAGAATCTGAAAAATTGTTGGGGAAGGGGAAAGGCGGCTGGTCCTCCTCCAGCAGAAGCAGTAATGGCGGAAGGCCAGAGATAAGGGAAGGCGTTGGTTGCGTGCGTGTGTGTGTGAAAATTGGAATAAAAGAGTTGAGGAGACGACGAAACGGGATTTTGACGACATGTAGCTCAATCCAATCGCCGCCCTCTTTCCCGATTTTTTTTCTTTTTTTCTTTTTTATTATCTCACAATTTTTATATATATTATTTTTTTCCTATCTAACATAATATATATATATATATATATATATATATATATCATTATTTTTAAAATTTGACCATTTTATTTTTGAAGTACAAAATTTGACCATCTGCTGCTTGTCGATTTGCCAGTTGTTTGTTCAATCTCATTCGCTCGCAGTCGAACGATTCCACTCACTTGAAACCCCACTCTACCTCTTATTCCATTCCGTTTATGGTCGCCTCGAAATGTCAAGTTTTTCTATGTCTCATTCCGCTTGATTTACTTCAGAGTTGCCTCTGAAACCAAACTCATCCTCATGCTTCTTTAGGATAATGTGAGATCATACACTAGTTGGAGAGAGGAACGAAACATTCCACGTAGTGATGTGGAAACCTTTTCCTAGCAGACACGTTTTTTTAAAACCGTGAGGCTGACGACAATGCGTAACAGGTCAAAGTGGACAATATTTGTTAGCAGTGGCCTTTAACGGTTACAAATGGTATTAGAACCAGACATCGAGCGGTGTGTCAGTAAAGACGCCGACCCCTAAGAGAGGTGTATGGTGAGATCCCTAGTATTTTTTATTTGGTGGGCCAGTTGAAAAAGAAAGTACATATTTTTATAAAGCAATGTACGAAATATTTAATAAAACTAATAATCAAACGTGTTTAATATTTTAAATCCGTTAATTATAAAGATAAGCACCATTTATTTAAAAAATAATAGATTGAGAATGCCACGTGGTGCGTTTAACATGGAAAAGGACAATTAACGGTAAACGATCCCTAAAAGGATAATTAAAAACCAATAAACACACTGCCACATCAGCAAAATTAAAATAAATGCGAAAAGAAAAGGCCAAAAACCAATTCCCGTATCCCACGTCGTCTGTTGGCGCGTATAAACCACGCGCCAATTATGGGGTGACCGCAACTATTTCTCCCACTAATTTGAGTGGCCCTAAATAATTATTTTTTAAATTTTTTATTAAATAGATATTACCTTTATAAGTAATTGGTGACCACAAAATTAGGAGCATTAAGCAGACATAATGGATAAGCTTATACCTTAGCTATTTCAAATAACCTTGCATTACTAAGGATCGTAATGTTATTGGTTACCCACCCATTACTCGTATCTTTTGACTATTGCTTCAGATAATTTGAATAATAAAATTTTTATTCAACTAATTAAGACATATACACCTATACACGTTTTAAATTTTTTGAGGGAAAACCCAAAAAAGATAATATCAAATAGCCGTCCAAGCCACATACATATACTGTAACAACCCAGGCCCAGAACAAAAATTGTCCTCTTTGTATTTTTCCTTTCGAGCTTCCCCTCAAGGTTTTAAAATGCGTCGGCTAGGGGAAGGTTTCCACACGGACTTCTCCTCAAAGGGAAACGCGTTTGCTAGGGGAAGGTTTCCACACCCTTATAAATGGTGGTTTGTTCTCCTCCCAACCAATGTGGGACATCACAATCCACCCCCATTCGAGGCTCAGTGTCCTCGCTGACACTCTTTCCTTCCTCCAATCGATGTGGGACCGCCCCCAAATCCACCCCCTTTGGGGCCTAGCATCCTTACTGACACATCGCCTCGTGTCTACCCCCTTCGAGGAATAGCGAGAAGGCTGGCACATCGTCCGGTGTCTGGCTCTAATACCATTTGTAACAACCTAGGCCCACCGTTAGCAGATATTATCCTCTTTAGGCTTTCCCTTTCGGACTTCCCCTCAAAATTTTAAAATGCGTATATTAGGGGAAGGTTTCCAGACCCTTATAAATGGTGGTGTTCTCCTCTCCAACCAATGTGGGACATGGAGAGGTTGGTAAGGGAGGTAATATGAGAAAGATATTGTTGTCGAAAGAGTGGAGAAAAGGGGGGTATGAGTGAGAGGCATTGGGTTGCTATCACATTCTTTCTCCTTTCTCTACATATTGCTTTGTCCCTCTTCTTCCTGGCATCTCTTATGCCCATTATTTTCATATCCCAGCATTTATTTATTTATTAGTTTTAACCATATTATTCATTATTTTAAAGTTAATATATATATATATATATATCTAAAAACATATAAATTTCATAGATATTTTTATTAAATTATCCTAAAAAACAGTGTTGGAGTTGTGATTCCCAGACAGGAGAGAGAGGGGTGAGTTACGAATCGTGGCAAGTTGAAGAACACGCCAAGTCAGCATTTTGTATCCACGTGTATATGTATGTGGCCAATCGTGGCAAGTTGAAGAAAATGCCAGGTCAGCATTTTGATATCCACGTGTACTTGTATGTGCTCTGTCCCAATTAAATTTTTTTCTGAAAAGGAACAGTCGTCTCCCTTTTGTACTGTTTCCTCACCCTCCACCTGATACCGTGTCTTCTGCTTTTCAGATGATGATTGGGCTGACTGATGTCCACATCATGTTCCTCATATTGACTTGGATTATTAGATTCGAAAGACATTTTTCTAAAAATTTCAACTCGATGAATTCGGTTTGATCTAACTGTTAGACGAACACGACTCTCCACAATGGTATGATATTGTCTGAGCATAAGCTCTCATGGCTTTGCTTTGGGCTTCCCCAAAAAGTCTCAGTCCAATGGAGTTAGTATTCCTCACTTATAAACCCATGATCATTCCCTAAATTAGTCGATGTGGGACTTCCATCATCCAACACCTCCCCTCGAACAAAGTGCGCCTCCCCTTAATCGAGGCTCAGACTCCTTTGGAGTTAGTCATTTTTTGACTGCCTTCGAGGAGGGGCTTGGCTCCTTTTCTTTAGGAGTTCTTTGTTCGATATTTGAGGATTTACCAATCTATTGGCACGACTAAGTTTAGGGCATGGCTCTGATACCATGTTAGACGAACACGACTCTCCACAATGGTATGATATTGTCCATTTTGAGCATAAGCTCTCATAGCTTTGCTTTGAGCTTCTCCAAAAGGCCTCAGTCCAATGGAGTTAGTATTCCTCACTTATAAACCCATGATCATTTCCTAAATTAGTCGAGGTGGGACTTCCATCATCCAACACTAACCATTGATGCAATGCGTCGTCGAAAAAACGTGTTTTTATCAGCTTCTATGAAAAATTTCTTCTGAATTGGTCTGCATATGAATGATCAATTGTTAACAAAATCGGGGTGGGTTCGGTTTCAGTAACCCATGGCGCCTCCCATTGATGGGGCAGCTTCCTTATCATCGTTAGCTTGTTCGACCACCACGGCCTCGGTCGTCGTCAGTAGTGAAGATACGCTGTGTACAATAACAAAGCTTGTAAGGGCCAAGCCAAGCTTAAATAATAACAACATTAAGAGACAATGCATCTCGAGCGAGGCTAGCGAAGCTACCTTGCGGCGTCTACTAGCGCGGTTCTGATAACTTTCAAGGGATCAATAATTCCAGCCTTGATCATGTCTACATATTCGCCTATATGAAGAAATGTAGGAGACTATATAAGCAGAAGTTGCAAGAACTTTGCTGGCAACAAACACAACGAAACCTTGCTATTTATTTTGTATGTCGTGGGGCGTAAAATACAGACCTTTAGCTGCGTCGTATCCAAGGTCGGAATTGTCCTGTTCGAGTAGCTTCCCAGCCACAACTGCTCCTTCAACTCCGGCATTAGAAGCAATTGTGTAAATAGGCATCTGCAGATGAAGCAGCCTTAAGTTAAATGATTCTTGTACAATATGATTGTAACATATCCATAATGCATAGTGGTTTCAATGAGAAATTTCGAAACCTTTAGAGCGTTTTGAACGATTTGAACACCGATCTTCTGATCAAAATTTGCAGTATGCAACTTCTCCAACTCCTTTGATGCATAGAGCAGAGCGACACCACCGCCTGCCATGCCAACTCTCGAGATATCAAGGTCGTTTTTTTCGAATTGGACGTAATCATAATGCTGATGGTTTCGAATCTCCCATCGACAAGATATGAAGAATGAAGTTATAGAACATTATTTATCATTTCAAATTCTCAGCCATCCCAACCAAAAAGAAAATTAGGTAAAGGACATGCACAAAAAGATAATCTCAGAAGATGGCATTACCAGCCACAATTCCCTCCTCCACGGCCGCTTTCGTAGCATTTAGCGCATCGGTAACTCTATCCTTTCGTTCCCCAACTTCGGCTTCACTAGCCCCACCAATCTACAAAAAAACGTGAGTTGAGAGCTCGAATCAAGCGGAGTGCTGGCATGTTTATGTCTTAACGAGTTGAGTTACATGACACAAACACTTACCTTTAGGACAGCAACTCCACCAGAAAGCTTTGCAAGCCGTTCTTGCAGCTTTTCTTTGTCATAGTCTGAAGTGCTCAACTCAATCAAGGATCGCAACTGTCACGCACGTTCGATCATGAAATTATTCGTATATTCACGCACCAAGGAACCTAACGAAATTCAAAACATAACATGACATTCTACAAAAATGAAGAAAATGAAACCTGGTCAGACTGTTCTTCAATCGCCTTCTTGTCACCAGCCCCATCAAGAACTACAGTATCATCCTTCGACACCGTAACCTATACCGATATGCACAACATTAATTACGTTAGAAATATAATCACGATGTGGCAAAAAAGTAAGATTATTTCACCTTTTTGCATGAACCCAATGATTCAGCACCAACTTTTTCAAGATCTAGACCAAGTTCCTCAGTTATGACCTGATATTCAACGTAAAAAGAAACAAAAAGTATAATTGAATATGAGATCTTCAAGAAAAACATGGTGGAAGAGATGCAAATTGTCAGAAAGTCTACCTGGCCTCCTGTGAGAATTGCCAGATCCTGCATACTAGCCTTCCTATTATCACCGAACCCGGGAGCTTTAATTGCGCAAACCTTACGTTCGTTTAAGTGATAAACACCATTTTAGTTGGTATATCCATTGTTACCACTAAAGTTTAGCATGTAACTAAGAACATTTATGTTACCTTAATACCAGCACGTAACTTGTTTAAAATAAGGGTAGCTAATGCATCACTTTCCACATCTTCAGCAACAATAAGTAAAGGTCTTTGCCTCTAAGGCCAAAATGGAAGACATGCTGTTAAGCAGTGATATTCAGACTAAACTCAGTGTAAACATCCACTAAAAAAAGGATAGGTTACCTTCAGAGCTAACTCCAAGACTTTTACCACAGCATTTAAATTTGAGATTTTCTTTTCGTGTATTAAAATTAGTGGATCTTCCAATTCCTGTAAGACGAAACAATCGAGAAGTAAGGTCATTATCGAAGGGTAAATGTCAAGTCCCCGAACCCGGTCCCGAAGTTAATATATGAATAGGAACATGAATCGGAAGACAAGCCAAAACCACACCATGATGAATCACGAAAAAGATAACCAAGTGAAAGAAAACTGGAAGTTGTGATAAATAATAAACTAAATCCTTACACATTTTTGGTTTTTCTGGTTGGTAATAAAATAAGGAGATATGAAACCCCTGTCCAGCTTCATTCCCTCAACGATCTCCAATTCATTATCGAGTGTGTTACCGTCCTGCAAAGAAATGGAGAACGAGATAGATGGCTCTCATGATAGACATAGAGGAATTTTAGGACCCAGAAAATGAATCGGGACTATGAACTCAGACATCGATTAAGTCAAATCCGTAGGCCAAAGAGCCACAAGCTATTAAAGACATCCAGGTATTATACAAACAAATAGTGGAACACAAGAGAGAGTTTGAAATAACTTACTGAAATGGTGATAACTCCCTCCTTTCCTACTTTTTCCATAGCCTTAGCTATTAGCTCACCGATCTCTCGTTCTCCATTAGCTGATATTGTTCCAACCTGGGCGATTTCTTCAGATGTACTGATCATCCGGGCTCTGCTCTTCAGAATTGTAATAACAGAATCAACTGCCATCGTAATCCCACGTCTCAAGTCCATAGCGTTCACTCCAGCAGCCACAGATTTACATCCTTCAGTAAATATTGCACGAGTAAGAACCGTTGCACATGTTGTACCTGAAACAAGAGAAAGGAGCTTCATGTCAGTGACTGCACCTGTTCTGTTCAGACCACGTGAAAAACACGCTCCTCTTGAACGTTTTCAAAAACTCACCATCTCCTGCCACATCATTGGTAGCATTTGCAACCTGCTTCACCAAACTTGCACCAATATTTTTTACTTTATCTTTGAATTCAATGCTCTTTGCAACAGTAACACCATCTTTCGTCACTTTTGGGGCACCATAACTCTGCTCTAACACTACATTACGCCCCTTTTAAAAACAAGTGAGAGAACACTTAGTCAGTAAACTATCTAAATGGAACCCCTGATCATGTGCATTCCTAATATGTCGATTACTACTGGTGATCATCATATACCAAACACTAAAGTAATCAACAAATACATATAGGTCTTACAGTTAGGCCATGTTCAACTCACTTTCGGTCCCATTGTAACTTTGACAGCATCTGCAAGCTCTTCAACACCCCTAAGCATCAAGGCGCGCGCTTCAACCCCAAATTTAATGTCCTTCGCTGCATAATTCCTACTGCAGTTCAATCTAGAATTGATCTGAAATCCCTCATACGGGAAAAAGAGTTGTCAATACCAGTTGACAGAACTGTCGAAGTTAATGAAAATGAAGCAAATTTCACATTGTATATTGTAACCACATGACATTACTCGAAAATGCGCATTAAAACATGAACACATTATAGAAAATGAATTAGATACGGAGTAAAATACCTGATGGGAACTGTTCCTAGCCAACCTTCAAGAGGAACGGAGGGAAATGAGAAAGAAACGAATGAGAAACAATCAACTGAAAGAAGATTGTGAAAAGTAGTGAAGTAGTACCTGGCTTTAGAGGCGAGGCCACAGGCGAAGCGGTGCATGGTGGCAATGAAGTTGCAGGGAAGATGGAGAAGAAGAGCTAAGAAGAGAATGGTGCAGAAGAAACAAGTGGAAAGGTTAATTCAGTTGGCTCAGCTCTGCAATGGCTGCAGACAACTGCAACAAGACATAGGGTTTATGGTGGGAAAATGGGTATTAAATTTTCTCCAATTCCGATTCGGGTTTTGGATTACGACTGCCTTGAATTTCAAGGCCCAATTGAGAATTTTGGGTTACAATTTTAAGGCCCAATTACGGTACCGGCATATGGGATTTACGGCAATGGGCTGTCTGGAATTTTCAGGCCCAATTAAGATTTTCGGGTTACAATTTTCAGGCCCAATTCGGATCCGGATACTGGAATTTTAAGGCCCAATTGAGATTTTTGAATTATAATTTTCTGGCCCAGTTAAGATCCGGGTTTTAAATATGGCTTTAATAAGAGCTGAGAAGGGTCTGTCTGACCTACCTTGTGACCTCAATCGAAGTCAGGACTTTCTCCTAGGCTTAAAGAAGTGTTTTGGCACTCAAATCTAATTCTCTCCGACTGCTCAATCTATTGAGGCAGTGGAAATTTTAGCTGGGCATACAGATGGATTTGATTCTAGCTCTTTCTTGCAATCCCGGAGTCATAAAGCAAGATACTTGCTAACAAATTCCAGTATTGAAGCCCAACCTAATATGGAAACTCAGGCCCAACCCAAAGTAGAACTCAGGTGGCCCAAAACTGAAGCCCAGGATTATATGGAAATTCAGGCCCAAACCAAAGTATTAGTAAGGTGGCCCAAACTTGAAGAACTCAGGCCCAACTCTAAGTAGAACTAAGGTGGCCCAAAACCGAAGCCCAATATAATATGGGAACTGAGGCCCAACCCAAAGTAGAAGTTAGGATCCGGGTTTTGGATTTACGGAAATGGGCTGCCTGGAATTTCAGGCCCAATTGAGATTTTCGGCTTACAATTTTCAGCCCAATTCGGATCCGGATTTTGGATTTACGGAAATGGGCTCCTGAACTTTATGGCCCAATTTAGATTTTTGGGTTATGATTTAAGGCTCAATTTGGATCTGGGTTTTGGACTTACGGCAATGGCAGCCTTGAATTTAAGGCCCAATTGAGATTCGAGCAAATTGAGCATATATCTTTAGTTTTGGTCTAACTTTTAAATGGAAGGTCTAACTTTTTAAACAAGTCCATACCTGTGAGAATAGAGTATAGACTACTTTTAAATGAGAACCTAAATTAATTTAAGAGGAAAAAGGATAAAATAAAATAAAATAAAATAAAAACCCCTCCCCCATTCAATTACATGTAAATAATATTCTGGACCTGTAAAATACAAAATTGGGCACAATAATTTGAATTTCATAATGGGTCTTAAACACAATGATCTCCAAACCAAACTGGCATCTAGGAAAGAAAAATGACATGAAAAAGAATATATAATGGGTGGGAAAAAAAAGAGAGAAAAAAAGCATCCACAATGTATGCACACAATATACAAACTTACACCAAGGGGTGATAGAATATACGAACAATATTTGTTCACATCAGAAAAACATTAGAACCATGCAAACTCCCCATTAATCATGATTGGCGTTGATGGCGGTTCCTGTCCTAGCTTGCGAAATTCGATTGGCGTAAATTGTAACCAAACGTAGCTGAGTGCTGTTGAGTGCCTCCAAGTGAGGCAAAAATTGTTTCCCAAGCATTATGTAGATGTCAACAAGACAGAACACAACAGTCTGCACCAAATTATCAGTCAATAAGGCTATGTCAGATATGAATACCTTTCTTTTGTTATTCTATTTCATTCTTTTGTTATACCAGTGAAGCAAGAATGAAAAATGAAAACCCAAGTAGCGGCCATTACCTTCCTCACATCAGCACTCTGATGTCCAAATGCTTCAAAGAGAGCAGGCAAAAAAGTGGGCAACTGTGTCATCAACTCCTCTTGCGAGAGCCGACCTACGAGCTGAAAACCCAAGTAGCGGCAGGTCAGAATTTAGATGGGACCCAGCTAAAAGAAATTGCAACTAGGATGGCACTAAAAGAATAAACCTTTGTCAAGCAATTGATGCAGGTCACAAGAGTTTTCTCATCCTCAGTAACCAACAAGGGAGCAATAACCTGCAAAATGAAGTACATCGCCCATGTTATACTAAACCTAAAGAACTATGCGAAAGAAATATAAACAATAATGATTAATAAATAAATAAAATAAAATAAAATAAAATAAAAAACTGTATCTCTGATGCTATTTTTATCTTTTTCCTGATACGATATACTATCAACGAAATAGGTATCTGAAAATGAATTATGGGCAGGTAATATCCATGAAGAGAAAAATAGAATGCAAATATACATACACTTAAGCATCTGAATGGATCATACTGAGATAACACGATGGTCAGGCAATTCTCTGCATCATTTGAAACCTGAAAATAAAGGTGCAAGGAAGAGGGAGCAATTTTAGATGGGTAAAAACAAGCAAAAGAAGTTTCAAAATGCTAAGAACAGTTACTTTGGGAATAATGTCCTTAGTAACATGGAGGAGTTTCTCAATCACGATCTCAACAGAATCTTCCATTGAATCCCTCTGGAGTAATAAAATGAAGGATAAAAATGAGAATTCACTAATAGGAAAAAATGTACAACGGAAATGTTGAATAATTGTGTTCAATAAATGCAGCATCTCATAAAGCATCAGAAGAATCATATTTAACTTACCTGGTTCTTAATCATTTCAGTTATCAATGTAAGAGCAACCTCGCGTACAGAGGAATCAGAATTGTCCAACACTTCCAGTATCACTGTCAAAATTTGATTGAAGTACTGCAAATGGATAAACAATCTATGAGATGAAAATGGACCTCTGGCAAAACAACTCTCAATCGTAAATATGATGAACCATATAGCTAAAATGTCAAGCAAGGATAAGTTGATAATCAAACTCAAGCATTACTAGGAAAACAGAACAGAGAAGATAACAGAATGGCATCACTTGAAAGGGGGCATTAGCATCAGTTACAGAAGAGCCAAGAAAGAACATGGAATTCAGTACTCACGAAAGTGGTGTGCTGTGGCATGAAGTGTAGATAGACCTCATAAGAAGGATTCTTTTGACTGCAGTTCAAAAATCCCTAAGAGATATATTTCCTAATGTTACCAGGGTTCTAATGCTGCTATTGCTTTCAAGGTGGTAGAAACAAGAGAACTCTTGTGAAGACGTTAGGCATGGTGGCAGATCTTTCAACAATGCCCCTCGAGTCTATACATTCAGTTTAGACTTGGGTTGGATTGATCGGGTTTTATGGGTCATCGAATTTTTGGAACACCCCTATGGGTGTCATTGTTAAGCTTGACCTTGAGAGTTCTACAACAACGAAACTACTTTTTCCCTCTTTCATATGTTGGAGGATTTCACTTGGAAAAACAAAATGTTCCAAACAAATGGACTCAGTTCTATAAACATGGGTTTCTTCATACAAGAGCACTTACCAATAAAACCCTATCGATTAGCATTATACAAAAGAAATCAATTATAGACACTTGTATAATTAGATCTACTCTACACAAATAAACTTGAATTTGAATTTGCAATCCGATGTCAGATTGGTTCAGGATCAAGAGATCCTTCTCTATCAGGAAGGAAGGGTAGGAAGAGTTACGGCACAAAATATACTTCTAAGATCCTTTTCTATCAGAAAGGAAGGGTAGGAAGAGTTATGGCACAAAATATACTTCTAAGTAATTGCTCCATAGATCCTCTATTTGTCTATATAAAGAAGAAATCATGTAACAAGAAGCTTTTATTTGCACAAACGGTACTTTGAATTTGGAACGAGCATGAAAATTGTAACAATTTTGTCTTTCTTCTTAATTTTCTCCTTCCTTTCTAATTCTTCCCAACAAAGAACATGGAATGAGATATCAAGCGTTGCCACAAGATTCCCAAATATGTATGTAGATCCTAACTTCGCCTGCTGTTGGAACCATGTGTTCTGTAGTTGAACTGTCACAACTTTTTTTTTTTTCAAAGAAACCAACTTTCATCTAGAAGAAATAAAATAATAGGAAACAAAAATGGAAAGCCCAAAACAGAAGGAGCCGAAAGAACAAAAAGCTACCAACCAAAAATAGAGAAATGCAGAATTTTTTTAAAATATAATAACGTTAAGATTTTAGAGGCTGTTTTAGAATAGTTAATGAAAAAACTGAGCCACATTCAATCAGACAAAAGAGTGTACACCTAGGAGTTGGCACCTCCCTTCTAAAACACTGAATTCTACAACACAGTACGATGTCCCTCAGTGATCAAGCTAAACTACCCATCTATAAGCTGATAGTAACGTCCCTCAGTGATCAAGAGTTGGACCATACCTTGGTCCAAATGGACGGATCATTACTTATGGAAGTTTCAACTAGCTGCTGCAGTGCACCACATTTGCTTGCAGAAGGGCTTTCACCATTGCCAGTACTTATCTGCAGAAGAATCATACCACTTATCTATCATCCGGATCATCTCACATAACATCTGATGCGAGGGTATAAAATTTTTAAAACTGAAGTAAAAGAAAATAACTAATAGATACAAACAAATCCATTGTGAGAGTGCTCACCAGGTGAAGAATTTGAGGGATACTAGGGCATGTGTCCATCATGGAGTTAACAGATTTAATTTTGTGTTGATGAGAACCGAGCTCTAGTGAAGCCTCGTCATCATACCCAATGTTTTCAGCAACTCCTAAGTGATTGCTGTCAATCTCACCATTAACCAAATGCAGGGAAGAATAATCGTCAAAGTCAACACTATTATCAACATTATCCACCAGACTAGTCCGTGAACCCAGGTTTTGATGTGTAGAATTTTCCAAATAATTTGCCTCTTTGGTTTTCAAATTAATAACATCATTGCTGGAACCAGAATCAAAATTATGATACAAGTTCTCACGAAGTTCATCAGAAGTAGCTTGACCAATGCTCCTTGTTACCAGGGTTGATTCCTGGTTCGTATTCCACTTCCTACCACTCTCGTCATCAAGAGAACCAGCTGAATATCTACCAAAGAATTGATTCTTTTTGGACATGCTAACATACCCTTCCTCAGAAGATGATCCAACCACATCAGATGGATCATACAAGGACTTAGGTCGTTGGCGTTCTTTCTTGTTCTGTAAAAAGTTCATCAAGTCCACCTCAATGCGAGGAGTATATTGTTTAAGGGCTCGCCTCAAGGAATTCTGTTCTTCAACTGATAGGCTAAGGATATAATTCAAGACAGCTGCTGGTTCAAAGTGTGAGTAAACAGATATAATGCATGTAATGGCTGCTTCCTTCAACTTTGTATTTTTGTCATAAACCAATGGTGTCAGTTTAGCAAGCCATAACTTTAGGATGCCATTATTACTAAAGCCATCAGAATTCACAACATGCTTGTTAAAAGAATTTATAGCAAACTCAATAACAGCCAGCTTTGCCTTTGGTGACCGCTGTTCATCCAGAGAACGGAGTAAAGCAGGTAAGAGAGAATCGGTACTATAACTTTTACTAACAATTTCCAAAGTTGTTGAGCAGGGTTGCCTAACTAACTCCTTTGGGTCAATCAATCGAGAGAAAACATGGGGTAAGATCCTTTCCATATAGCTCTCAAATGGCCTTCGGCAGGTTGGAATTATATCAGCCAGTGTTGAAAGTGCTGCCTGTGCAACTTTATGGTGTGGGTCGTCCAAGTGCTGGAAAAACAACTTCATTACCTTCTCAAAATTTTGGAGTACTTCTTGTATTCCTTTTGGACCCTGCTGCAGCAAAGATTGAAGATAATTAAAGGTGCCAACCCTAGTGCACCAGTCAGAAGATGGATTAAGTCCCTCACTAAGAGCATCACTGAGAGAAGCTGGGCTGTCAACGTAACTTGACATTTCCCCAAGTGGTAGCTGGCTATCATCAAAACTCCGACGCCTCGTTGCAGACATTCGCCCAGCTGCATTCTTTCTCAACAGTGGTCTCTGGAAGTTGGGAATATAACTATTATGAGAATCCTTGTAGTTCCCATCCCTATAAGATGTATCCAAGTAATGCTTCTCAATTTGCGGGGTAATATACCGCTTAGCCTCTCTAATATCATTATTCTCTTCAACAGAACCCCTTTCCTGGTGTCGGTCAACAACCCGCTTCACAGAGTAAGATGAAAAAGTAGGCAAAGATTCGCTGACCACATTGCTGCGATATGATGATTTACCAGAACCTTTGGAAGCTTGAATTTGAGTGATGATATCAGATAAACCCAATCCACCTTGCCGGCTCCTAACTTTATTCTGATTTGATGCAGTTAATTCAGCTGTAGAAGAGTTACTCAAATGATTAGTTGCGAGTAAAGCTTGAGGAAAGGGTGGATCACGAGATGATGGAGGGTCAACTCCTGCACTAGGGGAAGTAAGAGGAAAATTTAGCCGCTCACACATATCAAATTTAGCTAGTTGCTTCATAAAGAATAAGAACAAGAACAAACCCAAGAGCTCAAGGGAGATAAAAAGCTAATTAACAGCATATCATATTGGGTACCTAGATCCAAACTAGATGATCGAAGATTTGCATTATGTTTCTCAGATAAATCCAAGCCTCTGAGCATGCTTTCAATTGCATTGACCTTCTGTTTGCTTGAATGCAACACACTTTCCAAACTACGTTCAGAACCATCAACAGAAGTCTTAGACTGAGACAGAAGTCCAGATGAGAGCGAAGCCCCAGACGATAAACTTGAACTTCTATCCATTGCAACAATAGCAGAAGTTCCATATCCAGGTAAGCTTGAGCCAGTCGATGGTTGAGAGTTGAGTGGCATCATTGTACCTCTATCACGAACAGATGGAGAAGCATGTCGCCTATGTATACCCCCATCGTCTTCATTAATTAACTGGAGGAAATTTTGGAATTTAGAGAACGGTACATTTAATAATGGAATGGATATCAAAACATCTTTCAAATGAAAGTAAGCTATACCCTCTGAATCACAAGGTCAAATGAGGAAAATAAACGTCTGGAACGCTCCGGCCAAGTTTTTGCAAACATCCTGTATAGTAATCGTGCAGTGGCTCGAACCTATCAAGTAAATATACTAAAAGTGAGGTAGTAAGAGAGATATGAAATGGAATGTTATGAGAAATGGAATGTTATGCCATACAACTTCAGATATTGTTGCAAAATTAAAGTGAGGATAATAAGAAAGAGATCTAAGGATAGGGAGTGGCTATACCAATTAATGTAATTAAGAAATTCAAACAACTGGCAGAGACTAGTATCTAAATTTTCTTTTTCGTTTCTCTCTTCTTCATTTTTTTTATTTTTTTTATTTTTAAATGGACAAGGAAATACTGCACACAAATTGACAAGAATTTCAAATCAAAATGATTTACAAGGAAAAAAGAACTCAAAGTAATGAAATTCAAGAATTATTTTTTCAAAAATACCTCACTCATTGCATCAGCTACACAACACCTGATTAGATCCTCATATAAATCAGCAGATCGCTGTATCTCAGGTGCATCAGCCCAATACTCGAGAATGAGAAGTGCATATTCACAACACCTATGATACAAAAAAAGACAATAGGAATCAGGAGAATAATGCTATCGTATAAGTTTCAGGAATGTGAAGAAATTCTCACCGTGCACGTAGTACAGCATTTCGATCATTTTTTGCACTATCAGCTATACGGGGAAGCACACGTGCAACTTTACAGTTACGCAACATCTAGATGAAAAAGAAAATGAAATTAATAAATTCATTATAAACCGCCCAAGTCAATTGCCAATGGAAATTGCTTCAAGTGAAATTTTGTCTTTGGGGAGAGAAAACAACTTTTAAGTCCTAACCATACAAAAGAATACAAAAAGGGTAAAAGAGACATAATTTATAAAGCAATAACAATACCGTTTTTATGCAATTATCAGCAGACTCCGCAATTACAAGGACAGTAATGACAACCAGCTTGAAAAGGACCTGAATAGAAACAAAACAGAAAATAAAACAAAACAAATTAGGATTCCCAGCATGACAACAACATTTTTCCGAGATCTTTCACTTACTGGAATAAACATTTCAGCGCAGGCTTCAAAATCTCCCAAAAGTTCCTTAGACAAGAAGCATAACAAATGGCAAGCCTGAAATACAAAGTAGAATTGAGAGAAGGTAAAACCATTCTTTTAAAGAAACAAGTATTTCATTATATACTAAAAAATATAAAAGAGGGAAGAGACCATGGATTCTAATAATGGAATTACAAAACAGTCATCCATTTGGCCATAAGTATGGTAAGACCATACTCAGAAAAAGTGTGTTTGCATTTACACCAGTAAAGAGCCAAAAAGAGAACAGTGCTTAAGGAGTCCCAAGGATAAGCCAATAAAAACCCAATTCTTTACCGAATACAAAATCTTTCACCAAATAATGTTTCCTATCCAACACAATAAACTAGATACATTTAGAAAATAATAAGAAATAGTCTTCCCATCGACTATCAAAGCATAAAAGAAAGAGAAAATATTATCACTTTGGACCCACTAAATGTTAGTGTAAGATTTAACGACAATTGATGATAAGTCACACAAATCTTACACAATGAATATGAAGAAGCATTGAAAACAAAATTGAAATCCGATTCGTAATCAAATAAAAATTTAAAGAAAGAAAAAAGAAAAAAAGTTAAGTAAAGATCAACAGTCTGATACAAATAATAATAAAAATAATAATAACTGCAATTACACCTGTTTCACTATGCTAGACCTTCTATCAGATAATTGAGTACTGAGAGGTCCAACCAGCTGTTTCAACAATCCCTTAAAACATGGATAGTCAGCAGCACCTATCAGGGAAAAAAAAAATGAGCATCCTTCCTCAATACCAATGCATTGAGAACTCCGCCTCCGTTATACAATTCCAAGCCATACCAAACATCATAGATAGATAAAGAGATAGTATGGCCAACAAAACAAGATCATACGGCAGTGACAGTAGAACAATTGTGGCAATATTAACACATCAAAGAGAAATGTGAATCAGGCAATTAATACTGAAAACATCCTTCAAAAAAAAAATCTATAAACCTTTCTATCACAATTTTTCCAACCTACCAAATCAAACTCAATAGTGACTACAGATGTTAATCAACATACAACATACTTGAATAATTTCATATATGAAGAAAAAGTACAACATTATTGGAAGAGAATATTTGTGACTCGCAAAATCACAGTTATGTCAGCCTAATAAATTCAATTCATTTAAGCTACTAATTCATCAACATGTGACATATACTGTAAGAGAAAAGAGTTGTAGTAAAACCTCCAGAAACAAAGCCCTCTATTCTCTGCATGGCTGCTATGCGAATAGACCAATCCTTTTCTGGAACAAGGATAGAAGCTATCTTCTCAATTTCCCTTATTAGCTCCTTCTCCGAATACACTTTTATAGGATCTATCTGCTTCTCAGTTACATCACTTTCTCCTGCACATGACAGCAGCAACCTCCTAAGCAAAGATAATTTAACGAATACCATACTCCAAGATTCTGGTTAAAAGGCCCTGATTTCATCCATGCTTTAAATACCGCTCAAAGGATAACTCTTTTTTTTTAATCGACACTCAAAATATAAGTGTTACTATGAAGTGCACAATTAAAAATGTTGAAATCTGAGCATTCAAATGTTCCTTCTACTTATTGTTTGTTAATAAGAAACCAAGGAGAAATTTCAAATTATTCCTTCTACTTTGGAAAAGAGAGTAGTAAGAACCTCTTAACTGAAGTAGATGACAAAGTACCAGATAAATATTAAAACCAAATGTCATAGCCAGCATGACAGAATAATGCAAAGAGTAAAGGTGTAGCTAAGATGATAATCCTTATTACCTCTAACACATACCTCGATTAATCTTACGGAATAACTACTTGAGCCTACTATATTCAATTGCCAAAGAAATGAGTTATGAAACCCTAGAGGGTTGTCCAACATGCCAACCCATTTTGGCTTGTTTTAGTCAATAGTGACAAAGTTATCTTCGACACTATCTGGTACCCTAGAAATGAGTTATGAAAAATTGCATATTCACAAATTCTGCAGTCTCTTTCAACACTATCTGGTACTCTTTCTTTTTAAATGAGAAGTCAAACTTTCCTAGAGAGAAAATGAAAGAGTACAAAAAAGAAAAGCCAACGAGCATAAAAAAAAATAATAATGATAATAAATAAAGAATCAGCCTAAGCTAGGGGAGCCAACCAACTAGCTAAACAAACAGGGCTTTAATCACGATGCTAAGACCTAGCAGATAAATTGAAAAGTCCTAGGAGACCAGCATCCAACACCCAGATAAGCAAGTTTTTTTTAGCTCCATTTATGTGTAAATGTAGACCACCCTTTTCATATTATAGGCTTGGTCTTCTTTCGACCTAGTGGGAGTTATTTTTGTAATCAACCTTTTGGCAATGGTGGCCTCTTTCCCCTCTTTATATTTCATTCATCAGTTAAGCAAATGTTTCTCCTAAAAACAATATAACAAGAATAATAATGATAATAATAAAAATAATAAAAAAAAAAAAAAAAAAAAAAAAAAAAAAAAAAAAAAAAAAAAAAAAAAAATACAGCACACAGAAGCAAATGGGCATGCTAAAGGAACTAAAACAAACACAAATCACTTAACACAATAACCCCCGCCACAGAGACCACAATTACACCATGGAGTGCTACCCAGTTGGTATGGACAACAAAAGGAGAAGGGTTATAAAACGCTTGAAATTAGACATAAATAGCTACCACAAAGCTACTTATTATTTACAAAAATATTAAAATAAATAAATAAATCTCATAATGAATCGGTTCCGAGGGACCCATATTGGTTGTTTTTGCTAGAGTATTCAAATATAGACTAAAAACTGACCTCCAAAAAGAGAAACCTCCCTGTTGGAACTCTTAGCCTTCGGACTACTTTTTTTAGGGTTAATATTTGCAGGCTTCAGGTCTCCAACTGAAAAACTACCTAGTCCTTCTGAGGACCGAACTTGAGGTGTAATTTTCTCAAGACGAGCATTAATATCTTTCACCTGGAGGTAGATGATAAAACAAAAATTCAGAAAATTATAATAGTAACATCCATTTCCATAAATTAGATTGCTACTTTATCTGAAGTAAAATCAAACTATAAGCATTCAAGCACTTTCTAATCATAAAAGAAATTAGGAATAAGGGACTAAAGGCATCCTTATAACAAAAAGGGAAAGGGGGGAAGAAGAGATGATCGAAGAAAAAGCTTACCATATAGGTAGGAAGGTGATGGCGCTGAAGCTCATCACGCAACTGTGGCCCAGCCTGTGTATACATCTCCTGAAGAAAAGAAACTTTAAGTCTAATCGCGGAATTCAACAATAGCATATTGCAATTGACACTATCTGACATTGACATAAGCTTGAACCAGAATGTCCATTGTTGCAATTAACTCAAGGTCGCTAACCTCAATACAGACTATAGCTGCTTCCCTAACTCCAGGGTTTGGATCATTTAACATCTGCAAAATCTGTAGAGAAAAACTTTTATCAAGTTCACTTCTAAGATGGAAGAAAGTTACCAGACAAAAAGGTTTTTCGTTTTTCTTATGTTTTGGAAATTCAGTTTCATACCGAAGGTAGTACAGCCCGCTGAAGTGTAAGCTCAGTTGATGCAAATAAGCCAATGGCTGCTGTAACAGTTCTTGCAAACTCTTCCCGTATTCTCCAGCTTTTGTGTGACCATGCATAAGAGCCAGCTCTTTCAACAATGATTGTTGGAGAAGAAATCTGTAGGTAGCAACCTTTATTAGGTATGTCGTGTGCATTTTTTTCCTTTCAGCAGGACCATATAAAAAAGACAAGAATTCTACATGCTCTTTCCTTACGCAGGCAAGCAAACAAAACAAGGAAAAAGTTTTGAGTGAATAATAAACAATATATTGGATACAAGAAGAAAATAATTTTTTTTCATTTTCTCACTCCATGAATTGAACTACTTAAATCTCGCCCTGCCATATAAAAAAACAAAGATTAGACTTGAACTAACAGTACAAGAGATACATATATCAGTCTATCTTACAGAAACCGCGAAAAGCGGCAATAGCTCCTTCATAGAATTAATAATGTTAAGAGGGGACACTTACACCCCCCAAAAAGGAAAAATAAAAAGTTCACTAAGATAACTGCCACCTGAAATTTTTTTGACTGCAATCAGGGAGGTAAGTCAACCTTAGTATTCTATGGTCATATGACCATATTTGCAACCTACATGTGAACAGTAAGGATAGACAGAGATTGGCACAGATTATTCTTACGTCGAAGACTTGATCAAAAACCCATAGCCGCCGATCAAAATTAATGGGAAATGATATTGGTTAATGAATATATAGCCAACACAAGTTGTAATTTGCTGGTTCTAAGCGTCAACAAATTTGGGCCTACTAAATAAGCTTTAAGGCCAAGAACGGATAAAAGAGCTCGATACCCAAACAATCAAAGAAAATACTATAACCATTCCTAGGATGCACTATCACGACCCGATTAAAGATCATTTGAGTACACAGAAAGCAATGAAATATCTAAGTTCTTGTAAATATGGGAGAGAAATTTCGGCCGAACTCGGAAGAAAGAAACTAAATCGACTCCAAGTGATTAGATTTCAATCAAATTCATGGATTCATTTGCCACATAGACGGCAACAATTGCTGAAATCGTTAAATCCGCAGAAGTAAAGGCTCATCCAGTACCTCCATAAGAGTGAGCAAGAGCCTCCTTGCGGCTTCTCTCACAGGTTGCTTCGCATCACCCAATCGCTCGACAACAGCGGGGACAAGGGCATTGAAATGCAACTTGAGAGGCTCGCCAGAGAGCACAGCAGCAGAAGCCAAAGCCTGGAGAGCACCCTGGGAAACCCTAAAGTTGTTGTCCTTGAGAAGATCGAGGCAGCAATCAACCAAGGCCGTAGTCTCGGCGGAATTCAAACTTTTTCTGGAAGCTTCGAGAAGTTCATACAGGCGTTCGACGCCGGCCATGCGCTCCTTGGTGTCCTTGGCACGAGCCAGCTCCAATGCTTCCTCCATATCTGAGGTTGGTGAGCACGGATCCGACGGGCCAAGTCTCAGATCTGAACAAGATACACCAGAATTGGTAGCGGATTCAGCACATAGAAGGAGAGTGGCATGAAAGTCGTAGAGTGGATGCAAGTAGCGGAGATGAAGGAAACAAGAGTTCCGGCGAGAAGAACGGAAGAGAAATATTCAATGGCGGAATCGATTCGCCGCAAAATTATGGAAGCGCAGACAAATTTAACCAACTGCGTCGGCTTTGCAGACGAGAGAAATGGGGAAGAAGAAGAACAGTGGCAGTGAATTGAAGTCGAGAAAAAAGAGAGGCTTTGTAGAGAGAGAGAGAGTGTGTGAAGATTATTGATGGAGAGAGAGAGAGAGAGAGAGAGAGAGAGAGCGACTGTGGAGTGGAGGACTCTTGTGGGTGACAGACTGAAATTACATTTTTACCGCTCCTTTTGCTTCTAATTAACGATTTCAACCACCTCCTCCCCCTTTTCCCTTTTTTTTTTTTTTTTAATCTTATAAAAGAAACTAATTTAGTTTTTAACTTTAATATGTAATAATTTATTCTTTATACTTTAAATTTATAATAATTTAATGTATATTTAATGTAATTTATTATTTACTAAAATTGGTAAACGGAGCGAGAATCAAATATGCTTATAAATTATAAATACTAAGTCTTTATATAATACAAAATTAAATTATTTTGATGAGATTTTTATAATATAAATTAAATTAATTCAATTTAAAATATTGAAATTAAATTAATTAAATTGCCGCATGGACTAAATTGTCTCTTATAATTAAATTAGTTTAAATTATTAGATTAAAAATTAATTGGTTGAAGCTTTCACTTTTTTTATTTATTTTTTTATTTTGTTAGATGTACAGCTTGGCATTGTGGTGTACGAGACTACTGTCGTATTAAAATAATGTGTTTCTTTTGAATAATTTAATCTAAATAATATTTTATTTTATCCCTAAAGCATATTGTTAATTGCTGGATTATAATAATATGTAAGGTTTGAAATTTTTTAATTACATATTATTACTAAATCATATTGTTTATAAATACCACGTCATGCAGTACAAAATTTTTAATGGAAAAAAATTATTAAAATTATATTTCTAGGATTCTTTGAGCCATTCATCACTTACAGTTAAATATTCACATATAAATTTAATTAATGAAATTTGAGGGTATAAAGTCCAGTTATACCTTTAAATTTCGAACTAACTTGATTTAGATTGTAAATTTTTGCACGAATCGTCGTGTGACGTAAAAATGATTTTAGAAACAAAAACATCGAATAGTTGTGAGAATTGATAGGAACAAAGGTAGCCATAGTGATGCAGTTGGTTATCGAGAACTATAACGCTGCAAGGCTTTCAAAAAAGGTTGTATTTCCAATGCCAAGCTACTAAAAGAAGTTTGCAGATCAACCAATCCTAAATGAATACATGACAAATAGAAAGAAGAAAGTTAGATAAATGTCGACTCATTGACCCCAGATTAGTACAACCGGAGGAGGGTCAAAAGCCTAGACCGAACTTTTTCGATTATTTTCCAAAAATTCAATTAAATGAATAGTACAACCGGAGGAGGAAAAGTCCAACCAATAAACCCTAAGTCATTCGTTTTAAAAGTAACAAGATCAAAGGATCAAAGTACATATTATCTGTCCTACTTTCCGCTATTGTACTAATCCTAGTTAGAACATAAGTTGTTATGGATCTTCATAGTCTCTTTTAACATTCTCGTTAAATGATGCATAATTTTGATTATAATATTGAACTCTCGAACAACTAGTCCAAAAGAAAATTAGCACTCTACCAAACTTGGTATTTAAAAGGATATTAAAAGGAACAGGCAACCAACTCTTTGGCTTTAATATTGATAATCTCAAACAAAAACATGAATTAAGATTAGTTGGAGTTGAAGATAAGTTGCACCAAATGAAAAGGGTTGGTTGAATTGTCATTTAGGAAGTGATGATTGTAGCAAAAGAAAAAAAAAATCCAATTTACCCATTCAACCATAGTTTTCAGTAGGTTTGTCCAAATCTACTCCAAATGTTGTTGATCTAAAAACAAAAAACAAAAAACAAAAAAGATCCCTTCATCTTTCACATTTTCTTGCTTTTTTCTTCCTCTCATTTGGGAAAAATGTTTGCAAATTGAAAACAATGGACCGATCAAATTAGTTTGTTTAACCTTAACTCATAGTTGCTCGACGATTTGATTCATAAAGTTTAAAACAAGAAAGCAGTTTAGTTGATTCAATTATATCTTCATCAATCTTTAAAAACGCTGAGCTCCTTCGCACCTTTCCGTATTTCGAGTCGGTTTTCATTCCGGGCTTGGATTCGTCTCTGTCTCAACTCTCTTCTCTTCGTGTACTCGTATATCCCCTTCCACGTCAAGACTCTTTCTAGTTCGTGCTACTTTAGAATACATCTACACCTAAAAAGAATCCATTATATAACAAATACTAGAAAAAGTTATGTCGGGCATCCTCTAATGTTAAATAAAAGTGCGTATCTTACATAAACGAAAAATAAAGTATCTAAAACTTCCGTTGAACTTGAGTGGATAGAGGTAATTCTTGATGGAAGAGTTAATTTGGAGGTCATGATTCTCAACACAATTACAATTAGGTGGGGAGGAATTATTAGAACTATTAGAGACTTTCCAACAACTCTAAAAGAAAAAAGAAAGGAAAATAATATTTGAATAGGACAATAAGAATGGCATCTTGTTGGAATTTTGAAGGTCCAAATTGGGATAAGACAATTATGATTGGTGACCAAATACAAAATTATTTTTAATTTGGGATTTTCTAATTCATTGAACTCTCCCTTGACGGGTCTACACATGTTTCATGTTTCGGTGTGATCACATTACGTTTGTAAAAATGATCAGTCAATATTACAATACTTTAATAAGTTATATCTCTAAATTTTTATATGTAGAGCTTACCAAGTAAATATTAGGTATGAATTGTTATATTGTCACATAGACAATTTCGTATAAGATTAAATCCTAAACATAAGTCGTTACACTATCACTTAGACAATTTTGCATGAGGTTAGGCGAGATGTATATATATATATATATATTAAAAAGAAGCATCCCATGTTCACTTACTAGTTGCAGGTTGGGAGCCATTTATCACCTTTTTCTTTTCATGACCAGAAGATAAAGATGAACTTTTAGTATGGACATTGATGGGTAGCAGCAGCCTTTCTTCCTTGCCCTACCGAAAAAAACTTCAATCAGTACACCATATCCAATCCTAAAAACTTTGGCCCATTATTGCTACCCCTCATAAGAGTTTGGGGGGTCAGTGCCTTATAATTGATCCAACTCCGAACCAATAATTGATACAACTCCAAACCAATCATTAATAAGATAATATGAAATTTGAAAATAGAAAAAACATGATTCTAGGGATTGCAAAGTCTAAAAAGGTTATGGAGGTCGTCCCTGCTTACAACTTACAACTTACCTTAAAGATCAAAACAAAAAAAAGAACCATAAAAATAAAATTATGCACACTCAAAAACTTCATAACTACCAAAAAAAGCAATCTACTATGAGATTATACAACCTTTTTCTTTATACCCGTGAGTTTCTAGACTAACTTACGTACATTTCGACTAATCTCCTAGAACAACTAGCCGTCGAACCTTATAAAGTATTGAGCAAACAAACAGAAAAAAAGAAAAGAAAGCAGTTGTTCAGGATGATTTCGATGGTATGCAAGATTACATAACATAAGTTGAATGGTACAGACTATTATGCATGCTTAATTAACCTTCTATCACTTATTCGCAACATTCATGTGGAAGAACAGAACTTTTTGTTACAAAAGAAAGGAAAAAAAGAAAATCAAATTGTTCCAAAAAAAAATTCAGAATCTATTATTTATCACATTTCTAGATTTGATTATGACACAATAATAGAAAATCAACTTTTTTTCAATCATTTATCACATTCATTCTTTTTACTTCTTTGAAGTATTATATCACAATTTCCAAGTGTTTTATATTATAATCCCAACAACGAGATATAGAATTTGAATATTAAACCTATATTAGTTGAACCATGTTGAACTATTCAAGTTAGCTATCTATACTATTTTACCCTCCACAAACTTTATACTATTATTTCTACGGTATCAATACAAACCTGATTTATCCAGAGGTAGTCATGCTGGCTCTTTGTGATTGGTTCCAGAGTAGCAGCAACATCTCAATTCGTCCTCTGCTGGACATGGTACAGGTGACTGGTTTCAATGTAGCAGCAATATTTCCGTTCTTCCTCATTTTCTTCTGAACATTGAACAAGTTTATAGGATCGAAATTACCCCACATATTAAGCACAGCACAACATAAGACTTGTACACTATAACATCAAACCTCAATCATGCCAAATATGTACTCGGGTTTGACACTTTTAATATCATTTTACCGCCTATAAACTTTAAACGGTCATTCCTACGCTAGATTTGTACAATTATAAAGCAAGTTTTTGACATGGTACTCAGAGTTATTAAAAGAGTACATATATAGATTAGTGTATGGAGTATAGTTGGATGGGACAGAAGAGCCAGTAGGAATTAAAGTAGAATGGAGACAGCACATGTGTGAAGCTACAGATGTTACCTAATGAATTAATGAAATGGGGTCACCTTGCCTTCCACGTTGCTTTGCAACCATTTTCATTCCAACTTCCAAACTTCATATTTTTATCTGTGATTTCGTATCCATATGACCCCTTGTGTTGCATATGGATTTGCCTGCCATTTGACAACACCAAAGATCATATCCCAACTCCCAACTCCCAACTACTAGCATGTGCTCAGTTCTAATTTAGAACCTCCAAAATGTCACTACCACACATGCTTTTTCTTCCATGGTAATGTGAAACTTATGTTTGCATCCCTGGCATGCCCTTACCAAGTCTAAAATATATATATATATATACATCCTTGAGTATGGCAAAATTGTTCACATATTGATTAATCTCACAAGACAACCAGTTGATCCTATTGTATTTGGTTGCGAATAGGATATTAAATGCTAAGTAGGGGACCTAGGATAAAAATATATATAGTTGGTAGATGCTTTAGAACTTCCAAAACTATAGTTCTTCCAAAAACTATCGAGACCAAAATAAAAGCCAAGCATAAGTTAAAGACAAATGTTAACTTAAGAATGAGAATGAAAGAATTAATAATTAATGCTAACTATTTAATGTTGAACTCAAAGAGTAGAGAGAGAAAAAATAGGCAGAGAAACGAGGAATAAGAAGAACAAACAGTAGGGAAACTGAGTGAAAATGATTCTATTGTCGGTAGTTATTTTATGTCTATGAAAGAGAGAAGGGAAAAAAGCAGAGGAATATGCAGTTTCGACAGAAAAATGTACAGCAAAAAGGGAGTAGGTGTAGGGATGGTAGAATGCACATAATAAAAATGGCAGAGATTATTTGGGGCTGTATATGAAAAACTATAATATATTATAATGAGAACAAAAGAGAAAGGTTGGTCATGGGCAGAAACCTGTCAAATTAAGCAGCGCCTCTTCCACAAGTTCTTCCAGCAATTTCCCTTCTATTTCCTTCCCTAAATCATCCATTTCCTCTTGTAATTGCTGAATCCAGCTCTTCCCCACAACCTCCTTCCGAACCACCCTCTCTACCACCAGGCTGCTAATGTCCCCAATCACAAAACCAACACATTGTGTTTCGCACGATAGCCAATCCTTCAATCTGTCCCACACACTGTCCACCAAAGCTTGTGAGGGAGCATCAGCATTTACCCAGTTGTATGACATTGCCATTGTGCTCCTATCTGACCGAAATCCTGCAATATCAACCAGGATGGCATTGACACTGTCAAATATGAGCTTCCAGTTTGAACTGGATTCCCTTTGTTTCGCCTCCTGTTCTGGCTCTTTAGCACTTAGGTTGGCAAACCTGTCTCTTAGTGATGGATCCAATGGATAATCGAGAGAATGCCATCTTGAGAAAAATGAGTTGCACTGCACACTGTCATCGAGGCCATTGGCTGAGAGCAGAGTTTTGACAAGGCCGAGCCACTTTTGTTCCTCATTTTCTGTATCTTCACATGCTAATGAGGGTTTAACCAAATATGGATCTGTGTTTTCTGAATATTTATTTTCCCATGTCGAAGTCCGAAAAATGGACTCTATGGGAGGCGATTTGTCAATTAAGTTGGACTTCGTAGGCACTTGAATTCCTGGAAAAATAGGCAAGTCAAGAAATAGCATACTCTAGACAGTGTATTAAAGATAGGTCAAACGACAAACTTAAGGCTATATTATATAGTGTCCTTGAATTATAGTTTTCTTTTTTCTGCAAAAGTTCCACCATCAATCAAATTACACAAATTTTGTGCTACTGCTACAAAGTAAAATTGACCCATATTTCAAGGACACTTTTGACACTGATTAATCATTCTGAGATCAAACTTCGAAACTAAATTCAGTAGCTCAGTCTGATACATCGATGGATAGCTAGAGAGAGTATGAGTACCTCTGATGTCAGGCTTCATATGGCCAGAAGACGAGCACATCTCGAAGTCATCCTCATCAAATAGTGGTTCAAAAACAGAGCATGGACACGGATTGTCCAGGTTCTCACCGGCATTTCCTGGCATCAAATTTCTTGCAAAAGGCAACCCAGCCTGCAAAATTTAAATTTAGTTCTTCAGCAAGTTATTCAAAAAAAGAGAGAATACTTCACAAATTACTGGAAGAAACAGCCAGCAATAATGCATTAAGCTTCTATTCACCACGCATGAAGACCTAGGCTACTTAATGCTTCAACATTACTGAGAGTAACAAAGACCAACAGCCTACCAGAGGCTGGAACAATTAGATGCCATTGATTATTGGATTTTCAATTTGAAAACTTTGAAATTCTCAACTCCATATAGAACATTTACAATCAGAAATCCAGTCACCATGTTTTTTTCCACAACGAAGCATAACAGAATACCACTTCAATCTCTGTTCTTATTACAAATATTTATTCAACATTCATCAAGTCCCAGATCATAAGAGGGATTATTAAGTGGCTCTGAACTCATAACCAAAGCCTATAACAAACGTTAACCAACCATTCTCAACCGTTAGAATAATGCCCTGGCACATGGTAACTAAGTAGGTAGACAACCTCAGGAAGAAAAATCAGAAAACACAAAAGAGTGTGGGAAATCTGAATGTTCATGAAAAGAACAGATGAATATGACAACCTTGCCTAAAATGATACTTCTGAGGAAGTAATTACTGAATGGAGCCAAATCGTCTATAAGAAGATAAATTACCTCAAGTGAGACCACGCCCAATGTGTTGGTTAAATCCGGAGACGTCTCTGATGATCCACTCAGTGCAGAGAATGAGCATTCTTCAAGTTGAGTATTGTTGACACAAGATGCATTATCACCAACCCTGTCAGGAGGTGGAGAGGCTCCAAGTGTTCCCACAATAGATGTATCCAATTCAAATTTACATAATGAATTTTGTTTTTCTTTGTTCAGTTTCTTATTCCTGGAGAAGAATAAACTAGAAATTTTTCCTTTAAATGATGATTTAACCTTTGTCGGACAAGTTTTCTCTGGGATAACATCTGTCGTAGCAGACTTTGGAGCTTCAAAACCTAGTCTGCCGCGTGACATCAAAGGAGATACTGGTGCAGACTTTGACCTCTGGAGACTTCTAGGAGAGTTTTCAATCTCTTCCTTACTGAAGTCAATACTTAAGCAGGATGCGAACTCCCTCCGCTTTTCTTCCTCATTGGTTATCTGATCAATAGATTCGATGGACTTTTTTGGATCTGACAAAGAGAGCATCTCACCCAATGTACTAGAGCTTCTCCTTACATGCCTCGGTTCATGAGAATTGGCAATTGATGTGATCGTTGACCATCTTTCAGAGAGATGCTTCTTGGCTTCACGGCAAACCAATGACTCCGGAGAACATGAAACATGGCTGAAGGAAGAAATAGAATAAGGGCTATCAAATTTGTTAGCATAATCCCAAGAATGCCTGGAAGACGGTGACATTAATTCTAAGTCACTGAGATCCCTCCCTGCATACTCATTCTCTGACTTGTAAAATGAACTCTCATCACCAGTATAACCATTAGAAAAGACAGAAGAAATCAAAGTTTCATCCCTTTGATGTCCCATTTGACCTTCACTCAACTGTTCAGAAATCTCCGTTGCAGTTTCCCCTAATTCTGGCACCTCGACACCCTCAGCTTCCTCATCAAAATTTCCAGAGGTTTTATCAGGTGATGAACTAGCTTGTTGAGTTACCACAGGTTTAACACCATGATTCTTACCAATGTTAGGCTTCAATACCACTATTCGTGTGGGTTGAACATATTCATCAACTCTCTGGTTTGAAAAAGTAGGCACATTACTGGGCTTGTCACGAGCAGTGGAATGGCAGACCTGAGTCGGTTTTCTCATCTGATTCTCACATCTTTTTCCCGTCTCAAAATTTTTTTCAGTGCTAACTAAATTTGAGGGCCTAAGGATAGTGATACACGTCTTCTCAGGAGATGTAGGAAGTGAACAAAGTTGAAAACTACGCTGAGAAAACAAGGAATTTGGTTCTTGCAATAATTTGACAAACGATTCCTTATTGGAGCTGAGAACTTCTAAGGCATCTTGGAATTCTTTAGATTGCCTAAGTTTCTCATCTGTAGCCATACGTTTTGCTTCAGTGAATTTTTGACGAACAAGGGCAATCTTTTTTTCATCAATATTTTTGTCAAAATTTCCATAATGCAACTTTTTTCTATCATAATTTGTTTTCAAACTTTGCTGCCATATTTCATAAACGTCTACGGAGCTTTGATGAATTTCACATAGGGCGCCCTTCTCCAAACAGTCATCAACTTGTTCTATACGTTCTAGTGGCAACCTAGATTCTTTAACTATACATGGGGAACCTCTTGAAGGTGTTTTATAAGCAGCTGAACCAGGCTGCTCTGGCAAAGTATCTAGCCCCATCAACTTCGCAACAACATTTGGGGGAGAAATCTTAGACTCAGCCTCTTTTGACATTTCCTGGTCTATGAGCATCTTCATGGGCGTTTGATTTGCCTTCCCAATTGAGTGACCCTGCAATGCAGTAATAAAACAAACTTTTTACACAACTAAAAAAGGAAAACAAAAATCCAAACATCGTGTAGAAAATGAACATGCAGTGCAACGATTTTTCATGCTTTATACAATACACATCACTGTTAACAAAGCCTGCAAACAACTTACCAGTCCATCCTCTATGTGACTGTCAAGTGAAGAACTCGACATAATTGCTGCATCTGAGTGACTTCTTGGGAGTACAGAACCTGCAAAGAAGCATGTCAATATCAACAATTATTGTTTTATTAATAAACACAATAACTGACAGAAAAGAAAAAGGGAAGTCACCGTCACGATGCGGCTTATCCGTCAGAAGCTTGTTGCTACTAACGCCTGCACTCAAGTCAAACAGGTTTACCATTCTTCCCAAGCATCCAGGGAAAGGTTTTTCCATTTTATTACGGGCTTTTCTTCTTCGAACTTCCTTCATTTAAGCACTGAAAATAGGATCTAAAGTAAATAAACAAGACATAAATTAACTACTTTCTTCAAGAAGAACAGAGCGTATGTTCCAGAATTTCACAATAAAGAAAAAAACAAACGGGAAAAAGTTCAGGGGGTAGTTTCGCACCTTAAAGTTNACTTGGTTGCGTGTGAACCGTTTGATTCCAGGAATTACTTTGATGTCACCGGATTTGATTTTCGCCAATGCTCCAAGGTCAAGAACAGGGGTCTTTCCCGTCTCGTTTTTTAGCTCCAATGGTCCCATTGATGGCCGTTTGAGGGGGGGGGGCAAATTTGAAATGTAATATCCCAAGTTTCAAGAAGGAAGAAGCCAATGACCATAGATATGAACACACAGAGAGAAGAAGCGAGAAAGGGCGGGAGAGAGGAGAATATTCAAAGAGAGAAAGAAGCCATTCATCCAATCGACACAGAAAGAAGGAATAAGCAATGCAGACGGAAAGTTCTGCATGATCACACGAAGCATCACATCAGTTCTTACGTCACAGCAAGATAAGCCCCAAAAAAAAAAAAAAAATCGAATTACATACTTAATTAAACGTTGCTGAGTTCTGTGGGGGAGCTCACTGATCGAGGTCTCAAAGAGCCAAAAATTCAACTGGATGTTTAAAATCGGATTATAAAAAGCTCCGGAATCAAGAATTTCCCCTAAAAGAAACAGCAAAACAGCAGAATGAGTACCATTAGCAGAAGAAAGACCCAAAACCCTGCAATCAGTAACCGCTAATCCCAAGATTAAACACCAAAGCTGACTTGCAATTAGCATTAAGTAGATTCGGAACCACAATTTACTCCGGAAACTAAAAAGGAACAAGTATAAAGATAGAAATGGGTAATCTAGTTTCAAAATTTAGCAAGGAAAGGAAAAAAAAAAAAAGAAAAAAAAAAAAAGGAAAAGCTGCAATTACATGAGACAGAAAGAGAATGAGATTCGAAAACAGCAGAGAAGCAGAAGAGATTCGGAAAACGAGAGATCAAAAGAGGAACAGAAAAATGCAGAAGAACTACACAGTAGCGGCGGGATAAAGAACCAACCAACATTCTGACACTTACAGAAGCATTCCACAGAGAGTGCGACTGAAAGGTTGAAAAGTAGTCAGGTCAGAGCCGGGAGAGTGGCCGGAAACATCGCCGGTAAAGTGGCACGGAGATTCGGCCAGAACCCGGGATAGTGAAAAAGAAGAAGGGAATTACGTACGGGTAGAAGAATTTTTTTTGCTCCCTTTCTGCACCGACTTGAAATATTTTTATAGAATGTGATGTATTTAAAGGTCCTTTTTTTTTTATAATTTCTTCGGCTATAAAAACTCCCATAAGAATTAGACTCCGTAATGGGCCCTTAATGGGCCATGGCCCATTGAAAGGATTCACCTTCAAGGGTTCTCTTCATTCCATGTTTGGACCCTTATGGGCCCATAACTTCCAAATATTGTGGTTGGGCCTTAAAAATGGCGAAGGGAGTGGATAATTATTTATTTTATTTACGCATACAAATATTTTATTTATTTACAAATTTATTAATCCTATTTAATTCAAGAATTTTATCTAAATTATTAATCCTTGCATAAATTTATTTCTAAAGTATTTTAATTTTTAGCTTAATTTTATGTATCAAGTAGAGGCACTCGAACAACATTAAGAACATCGTAGGATATTGAATTTTACACATAAAAATGTTAATTGTGACTTCTAAAATATGATACATATATGCTATAAAAGTTTTTTAAAATTTAATAAAGCAAATAGGCCAAAGTTAAAAGCTTCCAAATTACAAAACATGAAGCTAATAATGAAAGGAAAAGTTTGTAGAGGTGGTTGTCATGAACTGTTTTCAAAAAATTAGCCAAAAAGATGGCTCTTTTAAATTAAAAAAAGGGTTCAAATTTAATTAATTGAAATTAAAGTGTGATAATTGGAGGTTCCATGTGCAAACCCAATGCCAACAAAGGCTAATGATCATGCATTATTTCACTAAGTTTTGGGGTCAAACCCTATTAGATTATTCCTCTTCATTGGTTCCTTATCAACATAGAGAAATTAGGTTCTATTTGGATCAAAATCAATAATTATTTGAATTGTATGAATCATTTCATTAATTAAGATTAATGGGACATGTCTAAATGGCACAATTAGACAAAAATGTCTTTCTTTTTTTTTTTTGGTTGGTGAAAAGAACAATTGAGAGAACTGTCAATGTTAACTGACATTCAATGAACAAATGAAGTGAGCCTCATCTTCCATGTCTTACAAAATGCCCAACAAATCAAGTTTGTCAAAATGGGCCTTTGGAGCGGGCTCTGTTTCTCTGTTTTTTTCTATGTGTTTTTTTACATGTATACACTGTGTAGAAATAAAATCATCAATGGCGGATATTTTCAGAACTGGGAAATGCAGCGTCTATGGCATGCGGTGGTTCTCTTCTTTTGTTGCTTCGTCTCCGCCTTCCAAACGCTGCCGATATCTTGAGCTATTTTCATGGCGTCCGACGAAGCCCCTGATAGTCCTCTTCTCGAGAACCCAACTGCGTAAAGCCCCGCATTTCCCTTCCATCCATGTGGTGATGCTGCTTTTGGGAATCCGTTTTTCGAGAACAATTCGCCTTCCTGTTCGTTCAATGCCCAGTTTAAGGTTAGCCATGTTTCAGAATAGTGGTAACCTTTTATAAAAATTTGTTTGCCCATCAGGTGTATGATGAAATTCCTATGAGAAAAAAAAAAGTTTAAATTGAATGTTTGCCTCACCTGAAGCCAAGAGGGGACGTTGCTGCGGTACCCAGTAGCCAAAACTACTGAATCTACATCCATCTTTTCGCCAGTGACGAGCTCTACTTGGTTGCGTGTGAACCGTTTGATTCCAGGAATTACTTTGATGTCACCGGATTTGATTTTCGCCAATGCTCCAAGGTCAAGAACAGGGGTCTTTCCCGTCTCGTTTTTTAGCTCCAATGGTCCCATTGATGGCCGTTTGAGGCCGTATTTTTCAATGTTTCCGAGCACCAGCCATGCCAGGATCAATAAGAGCTTGTCAACCAGCCAGAGGGGCAGCCATTTCATCATCATAACTGCTAGTTCGAATGTTGATTTTCCAAGAAATTCTTTTGGTAAGACATGGACCTGTTGGAAACAGAGCAAGCAAACATCATTAGAGCCAAAATCCAAGCTTCAAATTGCATAGAGCTGAACATGTTAGAACAATGATATTAGTTGGTTCTAATGCTTACCGAGCTTCGGACCACCATTGAAGGTGAGGCATTGTGGTTGCACAAGTCAAGAGAAACTTCCATGCCCGAGTTGCCACAGCCAACCACCAAGACTTTCTTTCCGGTGAACTTCTCCCCGGACTTATATTCACAAGCATGCGACACACCGCCACAAAACTCGTTCAATCCTTCGATTTCAGGCATTACACGTTCAGCATTCTCGCCAGTGGCAACGACGAGCCACCGGCAAATGTACTCGATCTCGTTACGGGTCGAACCAGCAGTTGAAACGGTCTTAACACGCCACAGGCCGCTGGTTTCATCGTACCTTGCTGATTGAACACACTCATTAAATTGAGGGTTGATCTCAAAATGCTTGGCGTATGATTCAAGGTACTCAATGAACTGTCTCTTGGTTGGGTATTCAGGGAAGTCTTCTGGGAATGGGAGTTTTGGGAGTTGGCAGAATTGCTTTGGAAGGTGAAGCTTAAGCCTATCATAGGTGCGCTTTTGCCACAGCGAGGCTATGCATTCAGCTCGTTCAAGGACTACAAAAGGCACCCCTTGTTCTCTAAGACAAGCAGCTGTGGCCAACCCAGATGGCCCGGCTCCGACGATCACTGGACCGTTAACCCAGACGCAACGACGAGAGAAGAATTCGTCGTGATCAGCAAGACGAAACAAGTTCTCCATCACCAATAAGGTAAGCTCAAAGGTGTTTTGTTTGATTGAAACTGTGGTTGCGTTTGTATTGTTTAGAGAAGATTGTGAGTAAAAGTTTGAAGGGGTTGAGAATAGGAGAGCAGAATTTTGATTTTTGGAGAGGATGAGAATGAAGGGAGGAGTAGAGGGGCTTAAATAAGGAGAAGTGGATGGCATCAAAGCAGAGAGAGAGAGAGATGCATGTGATATGGAAGTGGGAGTCAATGAGCTTTTTTTTAAGGGTCATTCTCCATTACTCAAATCATAAGCTTCTGCCTAACCCCTCCATTATTTTATTTCCTTATTCCCTCTCCTCCATATAATATTAACATCTCACTCATACATACATTATGAATTTATTGTTCATAAACCCCATCCTACACTATTTACTTTCAACGTCGCTTATGTAAATTTTCAACTAGGTACTAGGGGAGTGAGTGATTTGGGACGGATTGAGTTGGGTCAGGTCATATCAAGGGAGAGAGTCGACGAGTTGGTTGAGTCGGGTCAAGTCAGATCAAGTCTATAGTGACAATAAATGGATTGGATCGAGTAAGGAAGCAATGAAAGGGAGAGATGGAGTTTTCAAAGGAAGTTGAATCAGGTGAGCCCCTAGAAGAGACATTCCATGGCAATGATGAAGAGAAAAGATGCTGACTAGGACAATGAGAAGGGATCCCACGTGGAGGGAGGAAGTCGAAGGCATGGGGTGAGGGGGCCACACGTCAGCATCTTTGTACCTCAAAAAAAAAAATGAAAATTTAGAATTTGCTGAGTGGAAAGGCTGTTTTGTTTTATGGCTCACACCACCACCTTGCCAACTGTTACACTTCAATATCTATGCTCATAAACATCAACTCTCTCCCTCTCTCCCCCTCTATATATATATATTTTAATACTCTTTTTTTTCACTTTGATATATTATATTATTATTATTATAGCATATATTTTAATCTATAATCTTTTGGTTGAGTTTATATAATTATAATTAGATGAGTTATGCTCAAATTGACTGTGTCTTTCTAGAATTTCACTGATACATCTCTTAGATACATAGATCAAAAATGTTATATTAGAGATCTAAACCTTAAGTTCCATCACATCTTTTTGTGAGCGTGCCAAGTGGCCACAAGGGTTTGGTTGTATATAAACTTTAAAATGGGAAAAAACTTGGTACGAATCTAAAAGGTGACAACGAAGTAGATTCATATGGTGAAAGATTTGATATGAAAGTGTAAAAGAAAGGAGTTAGGTGGCTATCGAGACTAACAATATATGATACGAAGTAGATTCTTTTTCTCTTTTAGAAACCCTAAATATAAATTAGTATCCTATCATCATTCCGAACTTCATTGCTATCCTCACTTTCATCATCAACCCCTCTAACTTTCTATACCGACCCCAACAAAAATTATGTGCATTTAAATAAATAATAAAGTTGTCAAATATTTTAGTTTTTACTAATATTTTGTTTTAAATGGATCGATGATGCGTATTAACACACTTTCATTGACATGTATTAGAGATGTATAAACCAGTCGTAACAAGGATTGAGTAGACCACAAAAACTAAAATGATTATATTTTAAAATGTTAAAAACTAATATTATTTAACTATCATTTTAATTTATGAAACATTTATTTATTTATTAATTTTTGGAGGGCATCTTAAATTTTTTTTTTGAAATAAAGTTCATGAATGTGACGGACACCTACATATCTTGCTTGGAATATATGACAGATGGGTTTTTTTTTTCAAAATTAATACCAAATGCATAATTATTTGGACCAAAATACCCTTTCATACCAAAATAATTAGCACCCTAATTAGGTATAGATTAGTAGATTAATGGTATTAAAGGAAGATATATTTTTGTTGTTGGTTTTGAGAAATTGATTGTTATAAGGATAATTATGTTCTAATTATGTTTTAGTTTAAGATTAATTAGTGAAAGCTATTTGGTAATGCTCAATCAATGGGTGGAAAGGGAATATTCATTCATTATTATAAGAACAAAAATTATGGGGTTTGGTTCATTTCATGATTACAAAAGGGCCCATTAGATTTTCCAACACTTTTTATTTCAATATTATATTAATTTCTAATCCAATCTCTCTCTAACCCTCAACCTACCCCTTTTGTGGATAAGAATTCCCCAATTTAATTAGGGATATAAATTTATTTTTGTTAATAACCCGAACCAACATAGTTTAATTCATTAAGATCGAACGAGCTACATAACTTCATATATTCTAAAACAACCGTTCTTTTTTATATTATTTAAAAAAAATATATGCTTCCATTATATGTCACAAAATTAATTATTACTCAAATTTAAATTTTTTTAATTAATAAATTAAAATAGAATACAATAAGTAATAAGAGAAGGGTATGTGTCACAAATATACACCACTAGAATTATATATGTAATTAAGATAATTATAAAGGAAAATAAATAAAATGAATCTTGAAGAAGATTTTGAAAATCCACATCATGGGTGACTCACTCTTATTAATTTTTAATTTTTTGGTTGTAAATTAAAATTAGTGAGGAATTAATTAATTAAAGTTGGGAATATTTTGTTTCATGTGTTTAGATATTTTGTGATCTATGATCTTTGTAACTATGATTGGTACCAAGATATGTAAAATTATCATCATTTTAAGAAGAAAAAAAAAAGAAAAAAAAACTCTTTTACTAAGTTCTACTATATTAAATAAATATTATTTATTGCAAAAACATTATTATTTTGCTAAGAAAGATTTATTTATTTATTTATTTTAATTTTATATATTATTTTCTTTTCGTCATATATTGAGCATAAAATTTTAATCGAGTAAAAAAATATTGAAAAATGTAAAATTTAATAGGACTAAATTATAGAAAATGATTTAAAAATATCTTTAAATTTTTGAAAAGTTTAATAATACTTTTATATATTGATTAACTCACATTGTCACATGCCATACAACATGACTTCATATTCCATACTTTATAATGCATAAAACCATATAATAAAATATATATATATATATATATATATATATATATATATATATATATATATATATATATAGACATTAAAAACCAATTATTAATATATAAACTAATAAATAAACTTAAATCTTAAATCATTGTGCTAGCTAAGCTACAATGTGGCTGACCTCATCTTCAATTTCACACTTATTATTCCACTATATTCACATTCATACACTCCTATAATTACACATCACACCCTTAACTTTTTTTAATTTCTCAAACAACCCCAATATTTTCTAAATTTGCTTTCTAAAACCCCCATCTTTTACAAAAATCTAATCATAACCCTTCTATTTTATTATTTAACTTTAACAAATTGATAATACGTGGCTCATTCTATATGCGCCACACTAGAGTACTATATATTTTATAATCTCTCTATTTTTATCTATAAATATAAAAGAAAATGTATATTGCGTGTTTTTTTATTTATAAATAAATAAATACAATAAAAAATGGTTTTGTTTAGAATAAAAGGGAAAAAAATAGTGATAAAGATGGCAGGTTAGAAGGAGAGGCATTGCATCTACCACATTTCCTTCATTTGTGCAATTATTGTTTGATAATTTCAATAAATAAAACATAAATTAAATTAAATTAAAATTAAGGTTTAATTTGTCACTTCAATCTAGGTGTCTCCCGAGAGACATGTTTTGAATTCCCCAATGCATTATTCTTTAGTTTAACTTTCTTACATTACAATATTTGATTTTTTTTTTCTAATTAATATAAAATTGAAAATTCATAAACTTACTTTTAAAAAAGAATTAAAATTGGAGATTATGAGGGACTAAATATATAAAATTTAAAAAACTTAAGGACCAAACATAAAATTTAGCATATGATTAGTTGAAAACCCACAATGTTTGGAAGAAGAAAAAATTGTAGAGAAATCTTAGATATGTTTTTGACAATGATACAATTATGAGATATGTTTGTCTAAGACAAATATTTTTCCAACTCCTTAGTTGAGACCATATGCATATTATATCTATCTATATATATATATATATTAATCAATCATATGCATTTTTCTTTAGAAAATGTAAAACATGTTACAATTTTAATGTTACGGTTAAGAAGCTTGATTTGCCATAGGTTTTAATAAAATAATAATAATAAATAGCAGGAAAGGATGGAAATCAAAATTGATAGAGGGGTAGTCTGGTAATTTCACATATATTTATTAAATAAGATTAGCTAGAAAATTGTTGACTTTCCATCGATGAATCTCTCATAGTACTTCGGTTGTGAGAGGAACCGGAGGGTTAGGAAGGAACCCCTTATGTCTAGGCTAGATTGCATGCCTCTCGACTAGACCTAGCCGGTTTAGATTGGACATTTGTTAAGAGGGCTCGACTTAGACGGTCTAAACCATGGACCGTACTGATCTACTCCCTTGATTATTTTTTCTTCGTGCATTTGATTATCTCTAACAAAACACGACATGACAAACTCATTTTTATAGCAAACTACAACGACGAACTCTTTGAAAATATCAATTTTTCTATAGCGTAACTAAAAATGGATGAAGAAGTCAAGACAGGGATGAATAAATCTAGTTGTCATAGAAATTAGGAAAAATGAATTAGAAGTTGAGAAAAGGGAGTATGCATTGCATATTCCCTTCCGCCATCTGAGCTGAGCACCAACCAGCAGCGCTGGTGCATGCCACCCCCGTAGCTTCCTCCCATATGCATGCTGCCACACACACAGCCCCCTCCCCTTCCTTAATGCTCTCATATTAAACAACAACGTGCCGAGAGCATATTAAGTATATCCAAACTTACTTTAATCCTTCAACAATTTGAATTCATATCTAATATTCACCGCGGGAGAGACGAACAACATTAATACTATATCATTTTATTTCACAATGCTTCAGGAGTTGAAAATAAGTCTAGATCCGAAAATTCTTGAATAGGTCAAAAACCTAGTGAACAAAAACCTCTTAATAGCTAGAAGAAAAGAAAGTAAAAGCGATTCTCGTAGTAGCAACGAACGAAATAGAAGCAACCTAAATCATAAAAACAGGGTTGTGTGAAGCAGTGGAGTGTTGCATCCTAGATGGCAAGAGTCCAGTAGCTAAAAGCATAACTAGCTTACGCTACGACCCGAATAGCATGGGACACGTGGAATTTCTTATAAAATGAAAATTGATATATTTATTTGTATAAAGATCTTAATGAATTGGAATATATTGCAATGTTTTTTCATTTTTATTCCATATCAACACATAGTTCACGAGTTAGATTTCGTATTGATATCCGACCGACGAAATTAAAATTATATTTAAAATTAAGTTAAATTTAATGAAAATAAAATTGCATACATTATTAATTAGGTAAATTGAGTTGATTATGAATAAATAGAGAGAAAAATAAAATGGCACATGGGATGCATTATACATGGGTGGCAGCAACATCTAAGGGCGGTCGTTGCGCAGATTTGGATGTTTATGTTTGCTTTAAAATGATCTCAACCGTCCAAATATTTTCTTTTAAAATAAAAATAATAATAAAAGAAAGGAATTAATCCATGTGATGCCTTCAAAAATTACACTCAATAATTAAATATTATAATTTAGTCAAACCCCATTAATCAAATTAATCAGTAAAATAGCTAGATTTCCCTCTCTCTTCCAATAATTAATTAATTAATTAATTAATTAATCAACTAACATAGCAACCATAATAACTGAATTAATAGGGAGAGAGAGGAGCGTTGTGGGAGAAACACATGAGACCACATGGAAAGGCAGTTGAAAGTTTTTAGTTAGAGAGAGAGATTAAAAAATAAATAAAAAAATTTAATTTATTAATTAAGAGACCATAAAATGGGAAATTAGTCAAAAACATTAATCGGAAACATTTGAAAACAAGAATCCCATCTTGACCAAACACATGATAAATCCGACGGTCGAAAATTATTCAAATAACACCTATGTATCCCGACATTCTCTTGCATCCCCTGCGACATGGTCATGTTACTTACTTCTTCCATATAAAATATACTGAAAATATTAAAAAACAACTTAATTATCACATATTAATTTATGTTAATTGTTTGGGACATGACCCACACGTACATTAGGTATAATTGGTTTAATTAGCATAACAATTAATTAGGGTAGACTATAAAAATGCATGAAACTTGAACATAATTGGAATTGACTTTAATGATTGCAAATTATTTCAAATTCATGTATGATTTCTATATACATTCAACAACCATATAGTTTAAACAAATAAAATAAAAAATTTAATAGTCAAACAGAATACATATACTTGAAAATGAGGGTTTTTTAACTTTTTTAGATAGGAAATGCATCACATCACTCCACCATATGGAATGTGTATAATTTATCTGAATGATGTCTATATGGACCAAACCTAATAAATTTAATGTTCAAATTTAAATAAAGTCTTCACATCATGTTTGGTCGTGCGTGTTACAAGTCGAAAGGAAAAGGGTTGTTTAAATCGAAGCCCGTAAACATGGACAAAAGTTCATTAAAGTTGAAGTTTGAGGTTCTTTAAATTCCTCTTTGTTAATCTGTATACATAGAAGACTAAAATTAGGGTTTTTGATACTAATCATTGGTTTGATTATTTCGGACGCAATCATGTTTGGTCGTGCGTGTTACAAGTCGAAAGGAAAAGGGTTGATGTTGATGTAGTTGTGAATGTGAGAAAAATGAAGTGAAGGGACCAATGTTTCAAATGGAATGCATGAAAATACCATATGAAGGGTCTAAAATTCATGTGAAGATGGACCAAAACAAAGGGGAAATAGAATTTTGGATGGTCCATTTGAGGTCCTAAATGGTCCCAAAGCATGTGGTTTTTTCACAAAAACGAGTCTCGTTTCTAACGTCATCGCTTAGCTAACTATAGTTTGTTCTTAACAAGAGTTTCATCCACTAGAAAACGACTCTAACCATATGAGTAAGGAGTTTAGGTTGTCAAAAGTTAAACAATACAATAGCAACTTGATGGCTCAGTATAACCATCTCAACTCAGTCGAGACATGGTGGTAGCCATGTCTTTGCCTCGTGACAACTATTCTCACCCAATCATGGCAAAACATTCTTGCCCCCATGACAATCACATCCATTAAGACAAACAAACATATATAAATAGAAAAGTGAGCTGATAGCGAAGAACTGTTCCTATTATTTCTTACCAAATTTATACAAACTTGAGGTACTCCTTTATACAATGAAATGTGAGTGGAGAGTAGAGTGTCTCAGCCACCAAAAGAAGGGAAAAAATGCTAAAAAAATGCAGCCAATGATGGCATAAGAACAATAAAAAGAATACAAACACTATACCCAAACACTCCTCAGTCCTAGTGAAGAAGAATTTACACTACCAAACCCAGATTGAATGAATAAATAAAATTTCATCAAGGAGAGGGACCTTTCTTTGTGGGAGGATGGTACAAAAACAAGATTTCCGAGCTGAGCTGCTTGACGAGCCACCCAACAGAACAGAAATCAGCTGAAAAACACCCTACTCGACCCGTTCTTAGCCTCACTCGTTTAAAAATTGGAAGGCTGGGTTCTCAAGCAAGTCGTCGGCAGGCTTCACGCCGCAGAAATCTTTCTCTTGCAGTGAGTTCGAGAGGTCTTCGACCGAGAAAGGGATGCTGTGCGTTGATGAAACATGGCACGTTTTAATAGAGCACGACAATGAATCATATTGTGAGATGATTAAGACGCATTACGATTGATTTTCGGACTCACCTAGAATTGTCATCCAATAGGAAGGAACTGCTAACTGCACTGTTGGAGTCCTCAGTCATGAGCACTCTCATACTGGATATTACCTATTCTCATGTATCAAAGTTATGGTGAGCAGATTAACTCAAGAGAAACAGTTTCAAATGAAGAACAGGACATGAACAAACAACTCACATCAGGCGACACGCTTCGAGTGTTATAGTTGTCATCCCAGTAGAGTGTACATATTCTATAAAGTTGCTGGACACTCAGAATCTAAACCAAACAAACAAAGATTTTGTGTTGGATTTCCATAAAAAGGATCTAAAGCATAATTGTCATAATTCGAGAACTAAGTGAACAGAGACGAGAGAAAGAGAGCGAGAGTTACCGGGCAAAGATCATTGGTGATTTCATCATATGAAATTCTGTATTTCTGATGTATAACCTGTAAATAAAGAGCATTAACAGGTACTTGATGTGATACTGTACAATTTTATGCTTCTAAAAATGAAGTAGATATCATACCAAGAAGCCAACAGCTTGTCTTATGTGTTTAAGCTCATCCCAAGAAGCACCAGCATACTGTAAATAATCAGATTTAAGTAAAAAATATATATATATTTCTAGGCTAGCTTCAAATAAAGGTAAAAGAAACGCTCGACTAAGAGTCTCGTTAGGGCGGCGGCTCGTTTAGTATTGCTTTGGGCTTAAGCAACATGGCACAAATGAGGTGTGAGATCTCACATCGGTTGGGGAGGAGAAAGCATTCTTTATAAGAGTGTGAAAACTTCTCCCTACTAGATGCGTATTAAAAACCTTGAGAGGAAGCCCGAAAGGTAAAGCTCAAAGAGGACAGTATCTATTAGCGGTAGGTTTGGGTCATTACAAATGGTATTAGAGCCAAACACCAAGCGATGTGCCAGCGAGGAGGCTGAGCTCCAAAAGGGGGTGGACATGAGGCGGTGTGCCAGCAAGAACACTGAACCCCGAAGGAGGGTGGATTGTGGTGTTCCACATCGAGCGATAACGTTGGGCCCAGAAAGGGGGTGGATTAAGAAATCCCACGACAGTTGAGGAGGAGAACGAAGCATTTTTTATAAGGGTATCGAAGCCTCTCCCTAGCAGACGCGTTTTAAAAACCTTAAGGGGAAACCCGAAGGGGAAGTCCAAAGAGGACAATATCAGCTAGCGGTAGGCTTGGGCCATTGATTCAAAAACTAACTCAAAATTTTAACTTCTTGATTGAAAAGGGAAAGTAAGTACTACCTCCTCTTTTGCCTGGCAGCACCAGAGCTCCAACTCAGCTAACCCGGATTTGACATATTCCCCATTGCTGAACGTACAACATTCTCGACGAAGAAGAAGGCTGAAAAGCAAAAAACACGACCGTCAACACGGTTTCCTTCTTAGAATGAAACCGAAGATACAGAATGAATGGCTTACCTATTGAAGAGTTGAACATTAATATATGAAAAGTTTTGAACAAAGATATTCTGGGTAAGTATTTGCGGAACCTGAAACCATAACGATAATGAAATCTTTGAGAAACATGTCCACAACATTCAATACAAGGGACTTGAAAGGTTCCAAAAAGTATCCATACAAAATTTTCTTTCAATGTGCACAGAAGCATGTTGAGGCATTCTATGATGCTCTGCCAGTAATTTGTTTGAGTATCTTTTCCAAATGATCTTCCCGATCGTAATACTCCCTTCGATGTTCTTGGTACCTGACAAGAACCCGAGACGTATAGGAAACGAAGCTTCATTACAGCAACCCCCGTACGAGAAAGAGAAAACGAAAAGACTGCTCGGAGGATCCTACTTACTTGGATACACAAGGACAGCAATGATGTCAACTCCTTCTTCAAGTTATCTCGGATAATTCCGAATATTTTTTCGACATATGCAGTCAACTGCTGCTTGAATAGCAAAGCTGGATATTTAGCATCCACTTGGCGCACGACCTTAAGCGCAGATCCAAGACTGTTGGAAGACGGAGACGAACGAAAACCCTAAACAACCAAGAACACTAAAGGATTAAATAACAGAAAATAAAGGTTCATAAAGAATAGAAACATTGAATCCAAAATACCATAGTCATCCTTCCAAATAAGGATGTTGAAGTTGGTGGTTTTCGGGGAGCACCGGCAGCTTTCAAGCTTCTTTGAAGCAAGAACAGTAGCGCAGATGTGTTCGACAACCAATAGGCGAGATGATCATTATTATCTTGATTCTGGAACTTAGATAAATCCGATTAGAACCCCATTTTATTCCAACGAACGATCTTAACTTCGTTATTTTAGTAACAGCATAACGCAAATGACAGAAACGAATCTTTTCCAGTTACCTCTATTGCAGATCCAATCATCTGAATTAGGCGATCGAACACACTTGTTTTTTCGGCTTCGAAAGATTTCCAGTGAAGAAGACATTTATAAATGGTAAAGGCAGCTACAGGCTTCCCATTACTGAACCCAATGTTGTTCATGACACAACTGACAAGAGCATCAACATTCTCCTGTACCAGGAATCAGAAGTTATAATACATCACCAATGGAGCAAAACAAATGAGAAGACTCGGGCGATTTAGAAGCACGTACGTGTTGATTTTCGAAAAGAGGTCGACTCAACTTAATTTCAGATTCTGAGTTAATTCTCTTCAGCGCTTTCACGGGTGTTACGAGCTGCTCCTATAATTAGACATAATTATGAACGTCATGTATTAAAAATAATATCACCCAGTATGAACATAGAGGGAGACGAATAAGGTGCAGAAAGACGCAATACATCGATTTTGTTATCTTCAATCAAATGGCTACCGTTCTCCAATTTCTGCAAAGAAAGAAACTCGATATTACTGTTCGAGAACAAGGAAGAATGGTGAACAAAGACGGCTAGAGGAAGATTGAAACTCGACCACAAGCAAGAGGCCTAACAAAAACAGTATCAAGCCCCAAATAAGACTTACCTCTGCTACTGCAATAGGAAGATGGTCAGCCATTTTTTTTACTGGTGTTGTCATGAAGGTCTGCTGGCGAAGAATCTGATTTTGAGATTCAATATTTGAGAATCTTTGTTCAAGCCTGTAAAAACGAGCACATGGTTGCTTGATCTTTAAGTTTATGCACAATAATGAACGAACAATCTAGCAAATATATGTTCGGTTTCTCATCACACAAAAAAAAAATAAAAAAGAAGAACAATCTAAGCTACTATATAGAACAATCTAGCCAACAACCTCTGCATTGCAGTCTTTAATTGAATGATTTTTGTTTCGGCCTCCGATGCTTGCTTCAACCGTTCTTCACTAACTCTGTTCGCCTCTTCATATTTTTTCTCTGTTTCGCCAATTTTCTTTTCCAGTGAACAAACCAACGCCTACAATTCACGACAAGGAAGCAAAAACTCAGCAGCTAAACGAACTAACTCATAATCGAAAGAAATTTAAAAGTATATTACCTTGAGCTTTTCGTTTTCACCAGAAATTTTCTCGATTATCGCATTATCAATAACTGGAACCTCCTTCACAATTGGAATAATATCGGCAGCCTTCTTTGCAGCTTCACGTTCCTTCTCAAACATCGTTCTTGTTTCTTTCAACTGAAGCTGCATATTTTGCAAAGCAGATTGCAGCTTCTCGTTTTCTTGTGTTTTAGCTTCTTCCAAATCAGCCTGGAAATATTTGGCTCATTAGACATATTAAAAAATTCTAGATTTATGTCCTATGACTGTTTAGACATGCTTACCCTCATGCGCTTCTCCAACTGCAGCCTCCACGTTAATTCTTCGACTTGCTTTTCCAATTTATTTTTCGCGGCTTGAAGAGCTCCTGTTTCCTTTGCAGCCTACATTCAGAAAGAAGACAAGATGATGCCCACATTCTCAGCCGTGCCTTCTTGTTTTTGGAAACTTTAAGGAATATTGGTCGGAAGAAACAAAACACGTTAGAAAGGACAAGGTGATCTCACCATCTTCAGTTTCCGTAGTTCCTTACGAGCAACTCTTCCTCTCCATGCAGATTGAGTGGTGATTGCTGCTTTCTTTAACTTCTTATAGTGCAGCTGAGCCAAATATCTGCGACAGTAGCTCTGTCGGACAGAAAAAGAAATCTTCTCAATCGCAAGAGCGGAGATGACTACAGAGTTCTGCTACATCGTATTCTACTAAAGAAAACTCAAAACAAATGAAGGATAAATTTTAAACCTGAATAATAATTGCTGCTTTAGACCGCCTTCTGAAGCGTAGCTCATTGCGAGCAGCCATTCCACGCATTCCAGTTTGAATAGAAACAGCTGAAGAGTACTTTTCTTTGTAAGCTTTCCTGCAGATATGCATGCGCAAATTCCTTTGAATCATTATAGAAGAAGCTTCTCTCCTCATGCCCTCAAATACTTGTCGGGCAAGTTGTCCTAAAACCAACATAGGAAAATACTCGGTAATTCTCGACTGATTACGAAGAACTTCTTATGAAAGTAGGTCCATCAGCGCAGAAATGTGTTAAACGTGATTTATTACCTCTACATGCAGATTGTAGATGTGTAGCTGACCTCCGAAGCAACACAAAACTTCTACGTGCCAAATAAGAACGAACTTTCCGCTGAATAATACTTGCAGATCTCCCTAAAATCTCAGTCCTGAGTGCATCAAGTTCAGCCATCTGACCAGCTCTAAGAAAGACTTTTGTCTTACCGATCTGCCAGAATATGTTATATTTGTAAGATAACACACTAGAGTTTATACTTCAGTTAACCGCTCGGGAAAACTCCAATAAAGAAAATGTAAATCATTCCACGGTTAAACCTAAGGAATTGATTTGATATCAAAAGAACAAACAAATATTGGTATATGGGAACTACTTGTGCAAATGGAAGTTCGAGATCGTGAACATAAAGTACTGAGCTTGTGAACAACGACGAGACCTAAATTCGATCTCTCATCAAACAATTACCTGGTATCCTTTAAGTCCAACCTTCTCTAGAAGCCTCTTGCAAGCAGCCACTTCATCAGAACTAACAAAATAAAAGTCGAAGAAAGTCAGAACCACCAATCGTTAGACATAATCTGCAGTCTGAAAAGCCACGGACCAATTATACCTTCCATCCAAAACTTCGGGTGCAAGGAGTCCAAATCGGTCAACAAATTCATCAAATGTTTTCCTTGATGGAAAACCAGCACAACTTATCCTAATTGCTTCCATGACTCCCTGAAGTAAAGACAATGATACTTTTATTTGACAGAAGATGTGATTAAAACTTCCAATGTGGCATATGCTTCTAGTTGGCAGATTCATTTGTATCGATGAGTGTCCAAGTCAGCTCGCATGCACCTTAACAAATCTCACTGGACAATTAACTGACACTACTACATTTGGTTGGCAAGAAACAAGTAGGATACTAAATTTTATGTAGAAACAAGGAAAATTATCTTACCCCACATCGTAATTGTTGTAATATATTTTGATTCTCGAAGATAGAAGGCTTTAGAAGATTATTGGGCTTTACACATCGAATGTAATGGGGCTCGGTAGCACTTAGAGTTTCCAGAAGTGCTACCAATTGCAGCTGCAAGAAGGAAAAATGAGCTCCTTATAAGCAAAAAGACTAAACCCAAATCAAATATCACAATTCCTAATGGAGAGCTGTATCAGACCTTGAAACGAGAACCTATAGATGAGAACTTCGAAGATTTGGATGATTCTTCAGCTAATGGAGGAAACAAACACGACACAAAGGAGCATTTGGAGGCACCCAAGAGCGCTTGATGTTCAGCAACAACGTAGTCTTTATTTTTGTCCAGAAATAAATCAGTCTGATAGGTGACCTGAAAATCATTTGACAAATTAAATGCAAGTGTTTCCACTTCAAAGGATGTCACTTCTTTTTTATCCATGAATAAGGGATGAGAAGCAGACATTATAGGATTATGTGAGTGTATTTTCGGAGAGAAAGAGATGAAATACTCACATCACCAGCATAATGAACAATGGTGAAGTCACTCCGGGCTAATTTTGGTTTGCTGAAGCGTTTATGGTTTTTGAATGTCTGATACAACTTCTGAGCAAATGTTTCATGAGTTGATCTGGGGAACATACTGCAAATGGCAAGCACAAGCCATCTTATTGAACTGCACATCATAGACATTGACACAAAGCAACGAAAATGCTTATAGAAATATCGCTACACTTACCAAGCTTCATCCAGAAGGGCAATGATACCACCAGGTTTCTGAAATTGAAAATGATTAAGAAATAAGGGTTATAAAGATAAATCCTCAAGTGTTAATGGGGTGAGTGGAGAGAAGATAATCTGTGTGTATACGTGAAGAAGATAATCAAGACGAGCGAAAATGAAAGCTTGGTAGCCTTTAAAAGACAATGTCCAAGGACAACTACAGGTAATAAATGAAGACTCGATTGAGATGAATCGGTATAAATAAACACACCAAATGATAACAAACCTTTTCAATGAGATCAAGGACATCTTGATTATCAACAAAATCAATATAACTCCAATCAATTTCCTCTTTAGTGTACTCTTCTTGCTCCATCTTGAAAACATGCTGTTTGTTAAAGATACAAGTGTTGAGAATATGCAGAAAATAAAATAAAAAACGACGAATAATTAAACCTGAAAAGACAATCAATATGCTTCATTTCTACCTGATTGAAATGCTGCTGAAGCTTTTCATTAGTCAAGTTGATGCAAAATTGCTCAAAACTGTAATATTTAAAGGAGATTAAGAATCAGATAAGAAACTAATGGGAAATGCTTCTGGAAAGGTAATCAGACCGACAACTCTATTGAACATAACAAAATACGGGAATTGTAAGCAAATAGAACTCCTACATTACTTCATAAAGTTGTGACAATGTAACAGTCCAAACTCGCCGCTAGTAAATATTGTCCTTTTGGTCTTTCCCTTTCGGGCTTCCCCTCAAGGTTTTAAAATGTGTATCCTAGGGAGAGGTTTCCACACCCTTATAAGGAATGTTTTGTTCCCCTCTTCAACCGATGTGGGATCTCGCAATCTTCCCCTTTTGGGGCCCAGCGTCCTCGCTGGCACATCGCCCCGTGTTAGGCTCTGATACCATTTGTAACCTTCCAAACCCACCACTAGTAGATATTGTCCTCTTTGGGCTTTCCCTCAAGAGCTTCCCCTCAAGGTTTTAAAACACGTCTCCTAGAGAGAGGTTTCCACACCATTATAAGGAATATTTAGAATTAACAATTCAAAAATGTTATTTGAATAGGGTTTATTTTTATTTGAATAAGGCTTTTTTAATGAGAAATCCTTTGTCTTCTCTCTTTTATCCCAGAAAAAGGCATACCGGATGAGCACCTGTTAGTCTTGAAACTCTCAAATCCATAGATATCCAGCACTCCAATCAAGAACTTTGAATCAGGGTCCTGACCAATTGAATTATTAATTTTGTCCACCAGCCTGCGAAAAGGAACGTTAAACGTATTTTAAAACGATATAAAATGAAGACGACACCAAAGTTCCAAAATGTCATATCTTTCTTTAGAGAGAGGACTCACCAGTCAAACAACCTAGAGTATACAATTTTTGCCAGAGCATCTCGGCTAAGAGCTGCAGAATTTGGATCCAGCCACTTTGTGATAGTTTCATCACGAGTGACGATCACACGTTTGCAGAGAGAATCTTCCAAGGCCTTTTCATCACACCTGGATAAAAGTTGTTGTCATCAACCTTTTAATGGTGCCATCATTCTTCCAAAATCTGCTTTTCACTCAAAGAAGTTGTGCACTTACATGAAAAGCTCAGCAGCAGTTCTAAGATGGAACCAAGATTTTTCATCTTTGGGAACAGAAGAATCAGCCTCCTTCCCTTTTGCAAATTCTATGTTTCCAAGATGAAGAATTGCAGCCACGACACGAAAAATTCCATCCTGGAAGGAAGGAAGAACGAAATGGGGGGGGAGATGATACATAGGATATACTTGAGAATCTTTGTCTTTGTCATATCGAAGTTATGGGTGAGGAAATACCTGCTCATCCAAACTTATTCCAACGACTTCCATTGCTTTTCTCGTAGCAATATATTCCTCGGCATCATCAATTCCATCCAACTCATAGCAATTTGATTGATTTAGATAATGGAAATCTCTTGGGTTTCCCAATTTATACTTCTTAACCTCCTTTACGATTGAAAAGGGAAAAGACAACGAAGAACAACTCCAACTTAGTCCAAAGATAAATAAATTATGCTTCTAGACACTAAGATCTTAACAGTCAAAGCGCCAAGTTGTAAATCGAAATGCCGATTGTGGGTTAAAATTAAAACTAGTATGTTCAAGTGGTTGTAATTTTTTCGTCTAAGTATTTGTAGGTTCAAGTGGTTGTAAGCTCAAGTAATCAGGGGCACCCATTACCTCAGGTGGCGCAGCACAAAGCATGTAGAAGCAATGATAATTTCTCTCCGGATCTGACACCTGACAAACACGTGATCTTTCCAGCAAGTAAGTTCTGATAGCAGCTCCTGATATTCTTCCCCTTTGGTCAAATTGGATCTCCACAAACTTACCGAATCGACTACAAGAGTCATCATTATACCATACACAGATGGAAGTCAGGCATATTATTTCAAGCAATACTACTAAATTTTGGAAATAAATATTCCAAAGAGAGAGCTTCTTACCTTGAGTTGTTGTTCCGAACCGTCTTTGCATTCCCAAATGCTTCTAGAACAGGATTTGACTACAAAAGAGGAGAAAAACAAATATTTGGGACGGAATCACATTTTGAAAACTCGAATATCAGAGACCCAACATTTGCATCAGATAATCGTGAAGACCGATATTCAAACTTTCTCACCTCCAGAACTTGCTGCTCAACAGACCTCCCTTCAGTAGCAGCTCTCCCTCCCATATACGCAAGATAACGCATAAGCAACTTCGTACTTTCCGTCTTTCCAGCCCCACTTTCACCACTGACCAATATGGATTGACTTTTTTTCTCATTGACCATAAGTCTGCATCCAAAGGGGAGGAATTTCAGATTATCATTAAATAAGTGAAGTTCTCAAATACAAATATACAACAATATTGTGGAAAAATGCCTGTAGGCAGCATCTGCAACTGCAAATGGATGTGGACTCAGCTCACCGAATGCAGCCCCTTTATATTGTGCCATCATGTAGCTATCATAGAGATGAGGTAACTTTGTAAAAGGGTTCACCGCAATCAATATGTTCCCCGTATAAGTCTGGAAGCACAATTTTTCAGCATATTAACATCATAATATCCGAAAAATCTTCACATTTAAACCAGATAAAATATTTCCCTAACATAATGGAATGTGACCTACTAAGTACATCAATATCGACACAACCTTCACGAACAAGGGAAACAAATATCCAAAACTAAATAATTTTCTTCATATACTCACATATATTTCGTTGATATCATATCTCAATTTTAAATTGTGTAGCACCCCTGGTTCGTGTAAGTAAGCCAACTTGGTCATGTCATCCACCCCACATGGTGGCACTTCGGAATCTTTGGGATAGACATTAGCTGCTTTAACTACAACCTGCGAATAGGAAAACGAGGAAGAAAACAGAGAAGGAAAAGATTAGCAAAATTTTATTCTTAAATTGAAACTTCAGTTACTATAATCTATCCACAAGTCAATAAAAACAAATGGAAACCTTAGGGACCAAATTGCAAATATTCATGGACCAAACTAGGATTTAAACTACAATAACAGAAAGCATTAAGAGAGTGTGGTGGGTGAAAGCTATGAATACATATCAAGAAAAGAAAGAGCAAAACACACCGTCTTCCCCGAGGTGCATACGACTTTAACTTCATCGCCACGAATTTCTAAAACTTCGCCCTCTATCCAAGCTTCTTCAGAATCCTCCAACCAAACAAAAGATCCAACTACAAGACCAGTAGTAGAAGCCTGCAATAAATCGAAATGTTACAGTACAAAAAAATGTATACCATGCTAGTAATCAAACATAGAGCTAAAGTAATGTGTCGCATTGAACTCTTAGTTGAATGACTAGTCGATGTTCATGAAGTCAAATACGTTGAACTCTAGTTGACTCTTCGTCAACATATGCAAACACTTCAAATAGACTACGATAGAAACAAACAAAACAAACTTCTTATTCTAAAGAAAACCCAAAAGCCTTTCGAGGTGCAAGGGCTCGTAATGTCATTAAAACAGAGAACTAGGAGAGACTAAATCTGAACCCAAGAAAGTCCTGAAATGTTAGGATGATTCTTCAACTCAAGCACAGATCAGTCGTCGAAGTAGTAAAGACAAGAAAACCGACAAATTACAAGACCAAATAATGAGAAGAAAGGAAACCCCCATGAAATTAAGAGAACCCATGAAGAAAATGAATCGAAAATGCGGAAAGAAGAGGTCAAAGAAGTACCATTCTAGTAGAGACTCTGATCTGATAAAAATCTTGGGGTGTGGTAATGGATCCACTTCAAATGCGGTGAAGAAAGAGCAACCCAAATGAGGAGAGGAAGAAATTGAGCAAGTTCTTGGCGAGGTTGAGCTGAGTATCAATGGGGGAGGGACAGACAAAAATCCAAACAAACCCCTCAAAAAATAAAAGGAAAAAGAAGAAAAATAATGAATCAGAAGAAGATGCTATTAAACCTAAACCCCTTTAAAGAACCATAAATTTTCTTGAAGGAGAGATTTAAGTCTTCCACTGCTGAAGAAGAAGGAAGAACAAAGAAGAAGAAGAAGCTAAACAAAAAAAGAAAAAGGAAAATATAGAAACACAAAAATAGAAGCTTTCGAATTTATGTAAGTTTTTCTAAATTCTAAATTCCAAGTATGTTAATTTGCTTCCTTCCCACACCTCCAGAGATCTTGTCTTTTTTTTTTTTTTNTTTTTTTTTTTTTTTTTTTTTTTTTTTTTTTTTTTTTTTTTTTTTTTTTTTTTTATTTAACCAAAACGAAAAATAAATTAAAGAAAAGGGATAATTAAGGAGTTGATTAAAGAGAGAAAATAAAACGGGTAAATGAGTGAAATGACCGAAATAGCCCTGAGTTTTGGTGGAATTACGGGAAACGAGACAGGGACAGGTCGGGAAAGATGTGGTGGCCAGGTGTGTCTGAAAATCAAAAACGTTGAAGCGGTAAGCTTTGGTCGGATTTGATGCCTAATCCAATCAAAACTCTTTTCTGTTTATAACTAAATAAATAAATATTTCCTTTTCAAATAATTATATTATTAATAATAAATTTCCCTCCTTTTTTATTTTTTATTTTTACCCCAAAATAAACATTAAATAACAATATTTTTAAAACCCTAACCCTAGTTGATGTTTAAAATATTAAATGTAATTATAATTTGTATTAATATTAATATTAAAATTAAACTAACATGAAAAAGGTTGTTTCCGTATCACCGCCAAAAAGGACGGAGATATGAATTATCAATTATTAAGCATTATTCTCATTCTTATTTTATTGTTTTAAAAAATAATAAATAAAAGAAAAAAATAGGAGAATTTTAATTCACGTGATGGCTGTGAGGGAAAGATAACGTGCAGGACTCCTACTTTATCAACGCCTTCACTTACCTTATTCTCCTTATTTTACTTTATTATATATATATATTTTTTTTAATTATTTTTAATAATATTTTTTTATTTGAAATTTATTTTTACTTAATTTTTATAATTTTTTTATTGAAAAAATAAATAATAAAGTCTAAAAATTGAAAACAAAAAATTTAAAGACAAATATGATATTTATAGGCTAAATTGAAGGACATCATAGTTCCACCCTCACTAATATAATTTATTAGTTTGTAATTATGACCATACATTATATTTGGAATGAAAGTCCTTTCTCTTCTCTCTTCTTTCAGTCATCACATTCGAGNTTTTTTTTTTTTTTTTTTTTTTTTTTTTTTTTTTTTTTTTTTTTTTTTTTTTTGTAATCAACTAAATATAGAAAAGCCCCACAATCACTATTACATATTTTTGGAAACAAAATTACTCTTTTTATGTGGTTTAATAGTATGCACATGGAATTCAAAGATTCAACCCTCTCGTGTTTTAGTTTTTTAATATTAAACTCTTTAAATATAGATGAAAAAGGTCGATAATATTTAGGTTTTGAAAATAATTTAAGTAAAGTTAAATTTAAACAAGTATATTAAATTAAGGTTGAGTAATCATAATAAAAAGGGGTTTATAATGGTGGCCAATTAAGCAAGTTGGTGAAGGACTAATGACCTTTGATTTTCTATCATCTTTCCAAACGAATCCAAATTTCTAATCCGATGGCTAAAAAATTGAGAATTTTTTTTTTTTCTTTTTATTAGGAAAAATATTGATTGATGGAATAATGAAAGGAAAAGAGACTCATATGTTTTTGTAGGGGCAATAACTTATAGCCTTTTTTTGAGGCAATAACTGCTAAATCTTGTACAACACTCTAAATTTATTGCTTCACTTTTTTAGTTGGAATAGACCAACTCTACTCTATCAGAATTTTAAATGCATCCATTTCCCTCAATAATTTTCAAATATGTTATCTAAGAAAAGGGGGCTGGAACTCTAGCTTTGCCACCTTACAAATCAAAATTGTTCCTCCTGTAGGGCTATAAATACATAATAAGCTCAAAAAAAAAAAAAAAAAAAAAAAAAAAAAAAAAAAAAAAAAAAAAAAAAAACATACATCAAAACTTCAATCTGGTTCATACAGCAATCTCAAACATCAAGGAGAGGGAAGAGGTGTTCAGGCCATTTGGGATAAACACGCTTGTATAAGCTCATGCAAACTGTGTCATGTTGCTGTAAAACTCCATTGAAAATACACTTCATTGCTCCTGTGTCGCACAAGATTACAACAGGCCACATGTTATAATGATAGGACTATGAGGAAGATTATTAGCCATGTCTAGGGTAAGTACTGAAGTTCAGGTATTGGGAAGCTTACCGTGTGTACCAACAGGTTCCTTTACACGACCGCGTCTGCCACACTTCGTCCACACATCCACAGGCTGCATCAATCATTCAACATTAGGAGGAAAAACCATAATATAAGATATATTCCATAGCAAGTGATAATCTTCATGCAAGGATTTTTTATTTATTAAAATAGCAACCATTCAATGCAAGAGCTTTGAGTTCAAGCCCTTACTTTATTCCTCCGTTTATCATTTCAATTTTATACTATGATTCTATGTTTCTCAACCAAAAGCATATAATTGTCCTGTGAAAAATTGAGTTTAGAATGAATCATTAGCGATACTTTTAAAAAAAGTTCCCCAATTTGAAGAAAGCACTATTTAATTCATCCTGCCAGGGAAGTCTTAGTTAAGAACGGGAGAAGAGGGCATAGGGCATTCTAATACAAGATCTGTTCAATTTCAATTAATACCATTCAAAAAGTAACAGTTAACAAACTTATATGCATTCTCTTACCTTGAACCATCTCACGTCATCAGGATTGTGAAACATATATCTCACTGTAGCTTTCAATTTCGATACTCTTTGAGGATAACTGCACACAACAAACGGAAGACAGCTTTCAGTTTTAACAATTATGAAATTCCCACTGCATCAGATTAATTCATGAAAAATAATTCCGAAAACTATATAAACTGATGAAAATAATAATAATAATAAATAATAGACTATTGAACTGATGTTGAGTTGTTCGCTGACCGTAAGCTCAAGAACGAGTATTTCAAGATGGTAAGCTTAAAGAGCTTAAATTCAACAAAATAAGATAATAAAATTTGCATACTAAGACAAACTAGTAGACAACCATTTCCCCTTCTTTCCCTCTCCCTTTGTGGGAAGTATAATTCTATTGTTTGATAAAGTGAATAACGAAAACAATATTTTCAAATGAGGTAAAAAAAATCATTACTTTGTTGACAAGGACATAGATTTCATTACCCGGATAAAATAATCTTCTTCAAAATTATCCGCCTGGGGTCAATACACTTTAACGAACCAGAAGCAGCAAATGAAGAGATTCCTTCGACATTCCTCAGGACTATCAAAGGAAGTGGAGCAAACGATATAGGAGCATAAATTGAAGCAATAGAAAATCTTCCAGCATGTAGAAATCTCTCCATCTTGTGCTTGTCCGAATTAAAGTTGTCAGATGAAAATATTGGCCTGAAATTTGAGAGATGGTTATCTAAAACTGTAAAAGTGAAAAGGCAGATGCCTCTTATCGAAAAGTTAAAAAAATACCTTGTAACAAATTGACGAAACCCAACATGGAACACCAATTTTTCTTTTCCCTTGAGGGGATGAGATTTCTTATCATGCTTCTTGGAGTTCTGAGTAGTCCCAACATTATCGGATATCTCTTCAGAGACATCATGCATCTTGATGCTGAAACAATATTAGTTAGAAGCTAGAATTTATTCACAGAAGAATAGATGGCAGTTCAGCAATAAGTACCTGAAATGGAGGACAGACATCTTGGATTCATGCTGCAGAAGTCCACAAGCTGTAATTGGCATTGACTTTGCTAACTCACATAATTTTGAAGCAGCACCAATGGGCACTTCCTTCACATGCAGCCTTAAATAGGAGCTTGATGCCACACAGTCATCTCTATTCCCTTGCTCTAATTCTAGAGCTTTAGCAAGAACGTGCTTTTGTGTTCTGGAAATGTTACTGAATTCAAAAATTCTAGAATAATCTTGAGGCAAACTTTCCTGAATTAGAAAGATAGAGAGGTTTTGGTGAATTAGAGTAATGTTAAGAAATAGTATGTGAAAGCATAATTGAATAATAGGAATTATACTTGAGGATCCCACGAGGATGTCCTAAAGGATTTAAGACCTCTATACTTCGCAAAGCGCTTTCTGGCAGGAATATCCATAGGTGTATCCACTTCATCTGGAAATTCTGTAACGACAAATAAGAAAGATTATTGAACATCCATATATAACATTGAACACCACCAAGCATCTGCCACAAACTTTCATGCTCAGTTGTTTTACATGCAAGAAACTGATAATCTCGTAATTGTACGGAAACACTGCATTCAAACTGTCATCAATGTTTCGATAACTCTTCAATATCCATAAGAAATAAAATAAAATAAAACAAACTAACCTTCATCATCAGCGTGAGCATTTTTAATCTTTTGAATCTCATCCAATTTTTGTTCGTTGGTCAAGTTTTCACCATCCTGCATTGGAATGAAATTTGAGTGACTAGGCAGCATCAACAAGAAACGGTAGAGAGAGGCAAAAAGTAACCTTACTCTCAATGCATAAGAAAGTTCAAGTTATGAAAGTTGTAAAAGAGAATGCCCTCTTAATCTCTTTTTATGATTTAGTTTTTTCTCTATTTTAATTTGTAATGCACAAGATTTGGTTTATCGTTCTGTTTATTACTGTGAGTTCACTCTATATTTGCTAAGCTTCTCTCTTAATTCAACATTTACTCGAATAATACTAGGAGTTATCCTATGATGTGACTGGAGCGTTATGTAAAAGGTGAAAATAATAGTTAGAACTGTGCAAGCTTCAACACTTTGTTAGGTTAATTTGCCTGGAAAGAAACCAACACATCAATGATAGGCATAGAGATTGAAGATGGTTTGGAATACAATTTTATTCTTTACTTCAATTGGTTTAAGATGGACTGAAGATAGTTTGGAATTCAATCAATATGATGATTCCTAGCAGTGCAGACTTTTTGAAACTTTCCGCAGTTCTTTTAAGATTTAAAATCCCCTTATAATATTCCATTTTTTCAGCATACTACAAAAAGCTTATAATAACTAGAAGGTTGTCTATTTCTAGTTGCACCCCAGGATGCTAGTTCTCTAGCTTTGAAGCAATAGTCATAGTCTGGTGAAATAAGCAATGGTAAATCACAGATAAAAAAAAAAAAACAATGAGATTCTCACCATCATCACAGAATCCATATCTGTCTCGTGATCAGAATTTATTAACTCAAAAGAAGCTTGATCATCATCACTGAGGCATGGATTATTAAGGTCATCCACTTCATTTGTATAACCACTGTCTAACATCATACCATCAGATTCATTGTCAACATCAGAATCCTCATCATCTGTGTCACCTATTTCCCAAGCTTCCTGTGTATTTTGGTAGAAGTGAAGGAAAAAATATGAGATGCTGAGAAGTAGTATAAAACTATGAACATGTAAATCGTGGGGGAAGCATTATCAGATTAATATGCAAACCTGATACTCAGAAGTGCCATGAGCAAGTGCTCTTTTCCTTAAATGCTTTTCTTTCTGATTTCTATCGGCCTCAGCTCTGTCTGCCTCAGTTGGCCAAGTCTGAGAGAAAAACAAATCAACAGTCTCAAACATCAACTATAAATATAACTAACCAAGTGGCATGAGATTTTGTCCTAGAAATAGCATTTGTACAACAAGATTAAAGAATGTAGAAACACCTTAAGGCTCTTAGATTAGTTTGGAAGCATATAACAAGACTAAAACAATTTTAAAACTACGAGGAAAAAAATAACAAGAATAAAAAGTATAATTCTAATCTAGTTGACTTCCATATCTCAAGTTAACTTCTTTTTAGCTTTTACATGAATATTTTTAAATCATGTATTTAACTCCCACCAGCCACCATGAAAGAAGAAATAGCAAGGAAATTAAGAATAGTAAACCATGCATGAAAAAAGACCAATGTCTTGACTCGGTTTTTATAGAAAAGTATATTTCTTATTAAAAAAGAACACCTGTTCACCAGACAGAGGATCAGGATCGTTCTCGACAACCAATGGCTCTTGCTCTGATGGCTCCAACAGTTGAATAACCTACATGTCAAGAAAGGTGAAATTTAAAATCCGTAAGAAAGTGAATGCATACACAAGGAGCAAGCGTTATATGCAAACATAAAATATTATTTAAAAACTTCACTTGAAGCACAATGCAAGTAAAATATGCACCGTAATACCTATGAGAGAAGGAAATTCCATCCCCCTATTGATACATTTCTCAAACTGAACAGTTAATGAAGAAACTAATCTACAAGAATAGCTTTTCAGTAGAAAATATATAATTACCTCCACATCGTGAGTATCCATAGCATCTTGTTCCATTCTTGGATTCAATGGAACTGGATCCTTGAGAACTTCAATTTTGCAAAGCTGGAAATCTCCTGCTCCAGCAACATGAACCTGATAAAAAGAAAGGCACATATGAACAACAAATCAACCTACCTGAAGCAAGAAAAATGGCAAAGCAGAGGACTCTACCAGCTGATTCACAGAAAGACTCCTAGCACGTAGATAACCAGTGAGAAGAAGGGTACATTTTCCTGAAGTACAATTATCAGCTACCATATCAACCTACAGTAGTGCCAGAGAATTAGCAAAATAATAAATAACAAGCAGATGTTCCTCTTAGAGTAAAAAGGAAAACAGTGATCAAAGCTATGAATGTATTAAAATACACATATTTAAAGACCTTTTGAGACATCAAATAAGGCCTTTGATTTCTCCAATGAGGAACAGTGAGTCTTTGCTCCTTAAAAAGCCACATAAACTGCAAATACAAATACAAATCATTAAAATAACTAAATGAGCATAAAAAGGTGTGTAAATGAGTAATCTACACGAACAACTGAAACTTATTTACCTTGTGTAACTCATCTTTAGTATCTGCAGGATAAAACTTACAATCCTCCGGAAATTCAGAAGTAATGCTAGAAATACACATTTTTTTATAATCGTTTCTTTTCTTTATATCAGTGGGTAGGTCCTGCCGGAAAAGAAAAAAAAAAGCTTTAACTGTACGAGCAAAGAATTCTTCTCCTTTTAGATTAGAAGTCTCAAAAAAGGAACATACTCGAATAAACACTGCAGTACTCGGTAAACCCAGAGATCTTAATAGGGAAAGGCATTCGCTTCCAAATGAATCAATGTAGAGAGATGTGCTTCCTTCAATATAGTAGCTCGCAGAGGTCACAAAAGCAATTAGGTCGGCTACCTACAAATTAATGGGTACATGGCCAATTAACAAACTAAAGATCAAAAGTTAAAACTTGATGAGTGAAGAAATAACAAAAGATACAATTTCAGGAGAAGTTAGAACCTTAGCCATCTCCATACACGATTGCAAATCACCATAGGGTGCTTTCAGTACCTGAAGCATAAAAATTTGACCCAATGAAAGCAAACATAAGGATTGGTACAGAAAAAGATTATTAGGGGCTCAGGACAATTCAATAAATGGAAAAGGATAGTAGTGTGAAAAAATAACTTACCTTTGCTCGCAATGACCCAACAACATTGTTAAAAATAATTTACTTAGAAAATATTACTAAAACCATGAAGAATCACGTAGATAGAACTTACTGTTGCCCGTAGCTTGTACTCTGAAGAAGCAACTGTAGATGACGAAGATCCAGGAGCTAACAGAGACAAAAGATCCTCAGCAAGTGGATTCAGGTCTACTGAGGCGGAGAGACCAAACAGAACCTGTGGTCATTGTGATCAGTACTATTAACAAATAGAATAAGAAAAATGTCTGAAAACAGAAAATGACTTAAATAAGAAAGAAAGCTAAATGTAGAATGCTATCGATATTCTAACTACTCACTATAACTCTAGGAGGATTTTTTGATCCACTCGATGCTCTTTTGTCCTGTAAAACAGCTGCCCTTTTCTGCTCTCGAATCTGCAACAAGCAAACTCGGTAATTAAAATAAAGAAGCACCACCAACAATGAGACAAGCTTAATATGCCCAAGGAAAAGTAAGAATAAGTAGAAAAAGATTGGACATCAAGTACCATCTTATTACGCTGAAGACGAGCAGCCCTAGCTCCCTTAGCTACATTATTCTTTGTAACTTTGCTTCTATCTGATGGCCCAAAACTCAAATTAGAAACCAATAGCTACATAAACCAAATATTAACTAGAAAAGAAACACGACAACAGGTTTCCACGAACCAGAAGGAAAGAATATATGCACCTTTAAAAGAGGTTTTGTGTTGTTGTCGCGTTGCCTTGGACGAGAAGCGTGATTTATGGGGTTTATTGACTTGTGCTCGACTCCCTCCCATGGCACTGTAAAAATTGTATGCATAGCATGCTAATAAATTCTAGATGCCAATAAGGTTCTCAACTCGAACAGCTCAAATAACTTTAAAACATCGAAAGCGTAAACTAAAGTGAAATTCTTCTCAGGAGCCAATGAATCGATAAGACTGCCCTGCTAGCTTCAATCTCACGAATTTAAGTAAACTTATAATCCAGGCGGCATAAATAGGGCAAATTAAGTCGTACCCTTAGAACCCATAAGAAGGGTGTGTCTGCTGCTAATAATTAACTAATTTTGACTATCTTTTTTAATAAGAGGGAGTGTACAGATGAGGCAGAGTTTAACGTTCTCTTCTTCTTCTATTCTTTCTCCCGTTAGGTAATTGAGATTTTGGGTGCTGGATGATGGACCTAGTAATCACTGTCAAGACTATATGTAAAAGTGGCTACGAGGAAGCCCTAAACCTTTTTATTTTACTGTTTTAAACTTCTGAACTCATCACAAACAATATACACTGCTCTTGTTTCCAGTAATTAGAAGTACCATACTGATTGGTCAATCATAGTCGGAGGGAAAGAAGCTCAATCTCTACAACAGGCTCATCTTCTTATTGGCTACCATAGATTTAATCTAAAATCACATAGAAACCAGCTAAAATCTACAAATATAAAGAATGCCTGAGGTTCCTCTGTGAATCAAAATAATTCCTCCTTCCCATACCTGTCCTAATTTGAGTTGTTCAAGAGCGTAGAAATACGTGAATGGAGATTGGGAAAATACCAGTAACAAGCGAGTAGAAAATCAGTGCAACCTGTTGAGAGGGAAGCGGCAGTGAGCTGCTCGAAGGTAGAAGGAGCCGGCGCGAAGAAGTTGGTGCCGGCGGGAGAGCGAGAGGAAGGTGAAAAGAATGGCAGTTAGGTTTCCCCTTTGTTTTATTTTTATTTTTATTATTATTTTATTTCATAAAGTGGGCCGAGCTTTGGGCTACTATGGAGGTTGGGCTGATTTTTTTTCCTTTCCTTTTCCAATTTTGAAATTTTGGTTCGGTTTTCTCCGTCTTGTTTAAACCGGAAAGCGAACCGATTGTTACGATTTTAAAGTATTGAGAACCGAACCGAATGGTCTTTATATTCAAATTTGAAGTTCCATGTACTATTTTCGTAATCAGCTACTATTTAATGCAACCCTCGAGTTGTTATTGGAGGTTTACTATTTTCACGCATATGTCTCCATATAAACGATTTAGATCAAATCATTTGTAACAACATAAATTATTTCAAAAGGGTTTTTATGACAAGACACTCAAGTCAATTATATACTCTCCATACAATTGGTTACCTTGAATAAGAACTAAAATAAATAAAATTATAAATTACAATATTTTATAATATAAATCTCAATACAAACGACTTAATAGTAACTATGGTTGGATGATGAAAGTCCCACATCGACTAATTTAAGGAATGATCATGAGTTTATAATTCAGGAATATTATCTCGGTCTGAAATCTTTTGAGAAGCCCAAAGTAAAACCATGAGAGCTTATGCTCAAAGTGGACAAATATCATACCATTGACGAAAGTCGTGTTCATTTAACAATTACTATCATCTTCAAACTGGTAAGTAGAAGGAACCAACGAAAATCTCCAATTACACGAAAAAAAAGAGAGTTATTTTCGAATATACTCGTTTCCATTTAAATCTATCGTTGGGTATATTATTCAAAATAACATATATTATTTTTTGAATTCAATAATTAACAGACATTGTGCCCTCATCGTAATTTAAGAAAAAAACAAAAAAAAAACATTATTTTAATCATCATAATTATTTTTGAAAAACTATGATAAAATTACTATNAAAAAAAAAAAAAAAAAAAAAAAAAAAAAAAAAAAAAAAAAAAGGAAAATGTATAATTCGAAGTTATCGCATTGGTAAGGAAACCTGTTAGAAACGGGGACCACATACTTCTTTTATCCATCATAAATATAGCTTTATTCCAATATTTAATTACGAGAAATTGATATATTTGTTTCATTAAAAAAATAACGAAAAGGATAAGTCTTAAAGGAAAATAGCAATCACAATAAAACAACGTTGACCAGTCAAAGGAACATTAAAAGCCCCTTTTAAATATGGAAGAAGATTGGTTTGAATGGGACTTTCCCTTCCACTTTTTATCATATTACTTTAAACCATATAATTAATATTTTTTTTTAATTCAATAATACATTAAAAAAAAATATTATCGACAGAGCGCACATATTTTATATCAATTGAGTAACAATTTTACTAGTTAATTGTCTAACTCGTTTCTCCTCCATTCTCGAGAGGAGGACGACCACACGACAAAATAAGGGCAAAAATAAAAAGAATATATTTACACGAAGAAGAAGTAATAGCAAATTAAGATGAAGATGGAGATTCAAACTTGTAGAACTTATCAACAGCAACAGAAACATCCCAAGTGCAGCTAAGGCCTTTAGGAATGGTGACCAAATCACCAGCCCCGAATTCTGTATATTCAGTCTCAGCCGATCCTTTGGCATAAGCCTTCACCTTTCCCTTCACCAAGTAGCACGTCTCTTCTGCCTCGAACTTCAGCTGGTATTTCCCCGCCGAGCAGCCCCACCTACACAAAAATTACTCAACCATCACCCACCCTAGCTCGAACCCAAAGGCTAAAGGCTCGAACTTACGCGAAAGCTTAAACCGATAGATTACGATATACTTACTTTGGCCAGCTCTGGATGTTGAGCAGAGAAAGCTTGGCTTGAGAAGGGTTCCTTTCTACGATGATTCTGAGGTTGTTTGTTGAAGGATTGTTACTGTTTCCTTCTTCATTGGCCATTTTTTTTTTTTATAGAGAAAGAACAAGAAAGAGAAGAGAAAAGGAATCTTTTGATCTTGAATGCAATATAATGAGAAAAGGAAGAAGGTTGTGGGAGATTTATAGAGAGACAAATAAGGGGGGTTTTACTTCTTTTCTTCATCTTTGGGTGTTCGTTCGGTTTTAATTATTCATCTTTGACCGAGGTTTAAATTGTCGAGAATTAAAATATCGGTCAAGCGATTTATAGAGGTGAAGAGGTTCAGAGTTGTTAGATCTCACATCAGTTGGATAAAAGAATGCTGACAACGACACATAATGGACCAAAGTCGATAATATCTATTATTCACTATTTATTTGGATATTTAACTCATAAATTTACGAGAACGGTGAGAACTGTGATTATATATAATATGTTTTTTTTTTCAATGCTCATTTATTGTTTTGGACCTACCACACCATACTCACTCCTTAGTGCTCCTTTTTCCAGAAAAACTTAGTTAAAGAACATAAAGATAAAAGCATTTTTACTTTTTTTTTTTTTCCAACTAACTTTACACCTACCCACTAAAAAAAAAACCACACATTTTGTGTTTTTAACGGTTATATTTTGGTTGAATGTTTGATTTATGGGTTAGGCTTTCAGTGCGTTATGTTTCAAAAAATATGTATTATATTATGCTTAACAAGATATAATATTTACTTTATGTATTCATTAAAAAAACGACTGGAAAAGTACCATTATCCATTTATATTATATTTAAATTCTTTTTTTTACGAATATATTTTATTCTAATTATCATTTTATAAACTATGATTCTCTTTCAAATCTTAATTTATTGTATGATTTTTAAAGCAACACGTCTAGTCAAATTAATTAATTAAAATAAACATCATCGTCTCACATGTTTATAAAAACGAAATGAAACAAAGTAAATATATTATTTTGTTATATTTTAATTTATTTTTTGAAAAATAAAAAATATATATCGTGGCTGTTTATATTTAGTGATTATTTTATCTGATAATTATCCATTTGTTTGTCGTTGTCGGAAGCGAACGTAATTTTGTGAAATCCCGTTTACTTGGTCAAATCGTTGACCAGATTCTTTTAGACACGTGGCGGAGTTAGAATGGAAGACCGAAATATCGAAGTTTGACCGAAGTTATTTACAAACACACCGACGTAGCTTTTTCTCAGGCCCTTTTCTTCTCTGGACCAATCAGTTGATGCCATGTCATATTAGGACCCAATTCTCCATCTTCGTCCCACGTGCGATCTCTCTTCATTTTCATTTTATCCTTTTTGTTATTGAATAATTCCGTATTTTGATTTAATATATTTCGAGCCAAAAAACTATCTTTTTTATTTTTAAGCATGTGGTAGTAGTTACCCAATGCTATCTAATAAAATAAATATATTAATATTTTAAAATTTGGGTGAATTTTGACTTCTACGGCTATTTCAATGTGTTCACACTTCAACTTTATAAATATTAATTGATATTCATTTAATTTCAGAATAAATTAAATAATACATGAGCTTTGTATTTATTTATTTATTACTATTTTTTTGGTTTCGAGGACATACATTGCATCTCGAAGGCAATAATGCATTGTTATTTAATATATAAACAAACTTATATCATATTCGAATTAAAGTAATTTAAATAATATGAAATTTTAAAAATTTAAAATAAATGAAAATTATTATTGATTTTTTTTTTGGTGGCGTCCTATGTGAACGAAGATAAAATATGATGAAATGACTCGTGCTAGTTTATGAGATAGTATTTAATTTTATAAGTAACGTGGTTATGTCATAAAAGATGTAGAAGAATATCGAGATCATCTAGTATCAAATTCTAAACGTGCGTTAGAATAATATTATTAGATTAAATTTGAATTATATTAATTAAATCAAATTTGATTTCATATTTAAAACGTGATTTATGTTTAAACTAAATTTAGACAGAATGGTTATGGATTATAAAAAATTGGTATAATGTATAATTCTAGAACAATGTAGAAATCGTTTTATAAAAAAGGCCCAAATGATTGGGCCTTATCAACCCTTTAAGCCACTGGGCCGGCCTTTTGAGTATTGGGCTATCCGGTTGGACCTCTTTATATATATATTGTATATAGAAGAAGTGAAGAATATTTAATCTCAATTAATTTAAGTAAAGTTGAGACATGACATCAATTATATCTTAAAAGGACGAAGGTAAGAGATTTTTAGTCCGCAAATAAAAGGGAAAAAAAGAGGAAAAAATAAAAGAAAAAAATTATTTGAAGTATAAATAGAGACATTTTGGTTTGCCTCCTCCTCATCTTCTTCCTCAATTTCTTTCACTGTACTTTCAGTTCTATCCATGGCCACTCAAGGTCAAGTTATCACATGCAAAGGTACTCCCTACACACATTTCACCTCTTTTCTGCCGTCGATTCTTTTGATTCAGTTCGATCTCTTTTGATTCTTGCCAGCGGCGGTGGCCTGGGAACCCAATAAGCCATTGGTGATCGAGGATGTTCAGGTGGCTCCGCCACAAGCCGGCGAGGTCCGAGTCAAGATCCTCTACACTGCTCTTTGTCACACCGATGCTTATACTTGGAGTGGCAAGGTTATTTTTCTCTTCTTTAATTTCTCAAATCATAATCGGTTCAATTGTCGGTCATTTTCTGGCGCGTATTGTTTACTAATTCTGTATTGTTTTCGAGTGATTCAATGCGGGTTATTAGATTTCGTTTTTTTTTTTTTTTTTATTAATCGAGTTCGTGGTTTTTAGTACCGCTCTGTTGGGTGGTGGAAGGGAACGCATTCGTTGTTCTTTATGCATTTGTGATTGTTATGATGTGCTCAGATTAGGAACTCCGGGTTTCTGCATGCTGTGTTATGTTTGGTTCTGTTAGAGTTCGGCCATTTGGACAAGGTTGGCTTTGGGTGTGCCAGCCATGCGGTCTGAGACAATTACATAATTGAAATTCTAAATATCAAGATCCTAGCTCCAAGGATGGATGGCCTTCGAGATTTAAGGTTTCCACTTGAGATGTCTTCTTTATGGCGTATTGTTGCAAATTCTTCAAAATCTTAATAGCGTTGGCTAGATCCGGTTCTTTGCTTCACTTGTAGCCTAATTGTTCTTCCTATTCCTGGCTTGATATTATTTGTGATGGGCTGTTTTTGTATTTTCCTTCGTTTGGTTGAAAACTGGTTCTCTTTAAAAAATTGAAGATCAAATAGGTTGTGTAAAACTTGTTTCTCAATTTTTAGTCATGTATAACTGCCAATTGATTCTATGGTTTAATTGGCAGTTCGTTGTCTTTCACAAACCTTGCTACTTTTGGGGCGTGCTATTCCAAATATTCCAAACGGTTGAGTGTCTAGAATTAGGGATCAAGGAAATATGGTAAACTAGTGCTATTAATTTACAACTAAAAGTCAATCACTTTGATAACCAAGATGTCTTTTATTTATTTTGGATAAGTAACAATTTCATGCATGGAATGAAATACAAAAGAGGGGAAGACAACCAAGCCCCAAACACTTTGATAGCTAAAATGTAGTTAGTTCATTATCTCTCCAGTTCACGTGGCACCTCCCTTACATGTGAAATATTTTGCAAGTTTTTTTGCATACTGAAAGTAGTGTTGTGAAGAACATTCGAGCTTCAATCCTGTAAATAAAGCAAGAGCTTTTGGCTATGGAATAAATGTTACAACCAAGAGCTTGCCCCTAAAATGCATCGAGGACCTACATGTTCTGTGATTAATTATTTGCATATTTCTCTTTTCAATGTTGTGCTTTGTTATTATCATCATTATCATTATATTATTCCCTGCACAAGTAAAAACTCGAGTCTCTCAATATCAAGTTCTGAGGTCTGATTTTCATCTCTTTTCAGGACCCTGAAGGTCTCTTCCCCTGTATTCTAGGTCATGAGGCTGCAGGGTATATAACTTTCTTTTTGAAGTCGGATGCCAGATATTCTTGTTTTTATTATATATTTATTTCATTGCTTAAGCGGCAATATAAAACCCATGGGCAGGATTGTAGAGAGTGTTGGTGAAGGTGTGACTGAAGTTCAGCCTGGAGATCATGTCATTCCTTGCTACCAAGCAGAATGTCGAGAATGCAAGTTTTGCAAATCGGGGAAAACTAACCTTTGTGGCAAAGTTCGTGCTGCCACGGGGGTGGGAGTAATGATGTCAGATCGTCAGAGTCGTTTCTCTATAAATGGAAAACCTATATATCACTTCATGGGCACGTCAACCTTTAGTCAATACACTGTTGTTCACGATGTTAGTGTTGCAAAGATTGACCCCGCGGCTCCTTTGGATAAAGTATGCCTTCTTGGATGTGGTGTTCCCACAGGTAGTGATATGTTAAACTTGCATCAATATCTATTACTTTTGTAGTTGGACAATTTCTACACCTTTAAATACAAGAGCAAAACGCCCAAAAAAGAAAAGGAGTAACTATGATCCCACCAATGAAAGTGGGAACTAACAAGTCAATAAACTTGAAAGACGAAGAAAAGACCTTCTATGGGTTACGATAGGTGCCAAAGAAAACTATATTAGCATTCAATCAATTAGCATGAGGTCAGGATGCCGAAGGCTCTCAACGAACACGTCACAACTCACAACCACTAGGAAAGAAGGAAAAAATTCTGGCATACCAAATTACAGTCCCAACTCCCCCTCCGTAATCACTGCAGACTTTGAACTGACTAGCATCATTATCCTGTTTCATCTGTGAAAAATTTCGGAAGAGAGGAAAATTTTAGATAAAGAGATCTATTTGTTTGTTGAAGTTTAACTGTCAAGTGTGTTTTCTATCCAAGGGGAGACAATGCAGCTGACGTTCAGTTTGCCTTTTGTTTTTCTGATCCATTCGTTTCTTTTGAATGAATCTCTTCACGTAAAATAATATCTATTCAGAATTCATTAAAAGCTGTTGCTTATGGTATTTTCAGGTCTTGGAGCTGTTTGGAACACAGCAAAAGTAGAGCCAGGGTCCAATGTTGCTATTTTTGGCCTGGGGACTGTAGGCCTCGCTGTAAGCTTCATATCAGACCTTACCGTTCTTTGACTGCCCCTTCTTTCCTCTAAATCAACCTCATCTTGGTTCTAATTTAGCAAGGAGTTCTTCAAAAATTGATGTTTGTCAATGTTTTAGAAGAATTTTGAGGTGTCAATGAGCTCCAAAATGAAACTCAATTTCACCCTTTGATCTTACATGTCTGGTTTTTTGGAGGCTTGCACCTCACCAGAGATGTACGCCTCCATTGGAAGGCATAGAGTCTTATAGTTATAGCCTTATACGTTAAAGGCAGATGGGCTGCACGTGATAGCTATAAGAATATTACGGACTAATATTTTGAAATATGAAAGCTAAATAATGCATGTAAATATATAATTCTAATACTACTTTTATCACAGGTTAAGAATAAATGCAAGGGACTAGTATTATAGAATACGCTGATCCTATGTGATTATGACTTTGCTGTCAAAAAATGGAAGCTTTACTAAAAATGACAATTGATAATGAGTTTTCTACCCATTAGCTTTAAATATTATTGGTACTGTTACATTGGGGTCTTGCATTTTTTTAATGCTATATATTAGCTTGTCTGTATTACACAAAGCTCATGCTTTGCCTCTCTAAGCAAAGTTAGTCTGCTCTTAGCCTTCTCAAACATTGATGTTTGCAAAGGCTCGATTGCTGCTCGTCATTTCTTCATGAACCTAGAAATATAATTCAGCTCCTTTCATATTTATCTTTTTTTTATTTTTATCAGCTAAATTGTTTCTTTGTCTAATAGCATCAATTTCCTTGTTACCATAAATTTGACAGGTGGCAGAAGGTGCCAAAGCAGCTGGTGCCTCACGTATAATCGGCATTGATATTGACAGCAAAAAGTTTGAAATTGGTATACCTTGTTTTTCACATTTATGCTCTATTTCTTGAAGTTATAATCTAAAGAAGAGTTATTATAAAGCAAATTATAATCTTTGAGTTTGTGATTTTAGTTTTTTAATTTCATCATGGCCACGTTTTGTAACTGGTTTGCGACTTCCTGCATAAACACAATCACAACACAAACATGTAAGAAGTGTGGCGGGTTTTTCCCAAGGGGCAGGGGAGGGCAAGAGACTAAAGGGCCATTAGGGATTGATTTTAAACTTTTAAAATCACTATTATTTTTCAAGCAATTTTAGCTCATGTGCTTTGTAAGTATAAATATGAAAATTTGTTCTTGAGATTTTTCCTGCAGTGTTGATTAGATAAACAGTTCCATGCATTTTCAATTAGCTCTATCAAATTTTTCTGTTGATAATATATTTTCTTGAATATGCTATTGTAGTTTAGAAAGATAAAGAAGGGAGGAAATATGCTTTTGAAGAGTGTATGACTATGACTATATGGACAACAAATTTTAATACTCTTTTCTTTTTCTTCTAAATTTTAAAAATAAAATGAGTTCAATATGATACTAAGTTGAACTTATTTAGAAATTTGGGGAGACTTTTTTTTAGTAAGCATGTTAACTTCAAAATATATAAGGTTGACTAGACTTTTTAATTTTTTATTTTTTATTTTATTTTGAGGCATTGTGGATTATCNTTTCTCTATTTTGTTTGATTTAAATGGTAACTTTTCCTAGCTTTTTAACGCTCAAATCTGCTGTTTGGTGCTTGAATATCATGAACCTGACGGGGTATGAGAAGATTTGTCTTTGTCCCATGATTCTTAAGGGGGCAATGAGATGTCTGGTGTTTGTTATGACACAATTTACCGATACCTTGCAGCTAAGAAATTTGGAGCGACTGAATTTGTGAACCCAAAGGAACATGACAAACCAATTCAGCAGATCATCGTTGATCTCACGGATGGCGGTGTTGACTATAGTTTTGAGTGCATAGGGAATGTCAATGTGATGAGATCTGCTCTGGAGTGCTGCCACAAGGCGAGTGGCATAACAAATTTGAATGACTTGATATATCAATTGAAGTAGCTAACATAAGATTGTGAACGTGCATGCATCTTCTTACCAGGGCTGGGGGCAATCGGTCATTGTGGGGGTCGCAGCATCTGGCCAGGAAATATCCACGAGGCCTTTCCAGTTAGTGACTGGTCGTGTCTGGAAAGGAACAGCTTTTGGTGGTTTCAAAAGTCGTTCTCAAGTGCCTTGGCTTGTTGAGAAGTACTTGAAGAAGGTATCTTCAGCTTTTATTTTGTTTTTGTTCATCTTTTAGAAAAATAAGTTGACAATTGTACTTGTTTATTAATTGCACCTTCTGAAAACGTCTGCAAGATTTTGAAACCATAGCAACAAACACTTCTACTTTTCAAAGGTTTAAGATGCTTATTACTATCTCATCCATGCTGCAGGAAATCAAAGTCGACGAATACATAACCCACGAGTTGACCCTGGAGGAGATCAACAAAGCCTTTGATCTGATGCACGGAGGCGATTGCCTGCGGTGCGTTCTTTCCGCCCATCCCTAAACTAGAACAAGAATCTCTGTTTCTTCATTATGCAAGTTTCAGAAATAATGCTGTTGAAATCTTATGTGATGTTTCATTGGTTCATGTGTGTAATGAATGATGTTTTAGCTTTATTCTTAAATTTGGTACGAGTATTTGATGCCTCTATGATTCAAAGCAGTGTTCCATTTAAGTTAGGATGGTTTTGATGATGATGAATGTGTTAGGTCATTTCATTGAAAATCCAAGTACTGTCATTCCTTGAAGTTCTGTGATTCTCCTAGTAGTTGTGTTCACATGGGAAAATGAGGCACCTAAAAGATATAGTGGAAATGGGATAGGTGTTGCTTCTTTGCTCTCATCCCAAGTTTCTTATGAAACTAAAACCTTCCACAGCTTTCCAAAAGTTTCACAATTTATTTTTTATAGCAATGTTTGAATGAACGTTTATCTAGACAAACCATGCATGTGCCTCCCTACTTCCACCTACGACAATATTGCATGCTTTAAAACTTTTCCTTTTCGAGTTCTTTTCGAGTTCTGTTTCCAAAAAAAATTCTAGTATTACGGGAGTATGCATCACCATTCCATTCATCGTTATATTTCTACCATGTTTCTGTCAATTTTGTGTCAAATATATTTGTGTCAAATAGATTTGGAAAAATTTATAGTTCACTAAATTTGTCCAAACATTTTCATAGGTAGACATTTATCCATCCCATAAATGTAGTGAACAAAGCATGTGCTCTACTTACATTTAATTATTTAAACATCAATGACAATAGAGCCTAAACTTGTTCCATTTCACATCTTAACAAATTATATATGTATAAAGTTTCATTTCACGAAGCTTCCTAATTAATGCTAAATATTTAGGTGACTCTGTTTTTTTTCTTTTTTTTTTTTCATTTCATAAATAAAAATGGAACGAGCATGAAATTAAAATCTAAGTCTTAAATGAATTAGGCAAAATAATTGAAAATTTATTTTTTATTTTATTTTGAGGCATTGTGGATTATCTATATGAATTTTATATTTATTTAGTTGAGGTGGATTCATTTTTTCTTAAAAAGAAAATAATATTTTCCATTTTATCTTGTTCTATTTTCTCTCTTATTTCTCTCTTCTCTCCACCCTCACAACCCACCTCACCCACGACTGCCGTTCCTCTTCCCTACACTGACAATCGCCCTCCCCACCTAAATTCTTGCCGCCGAAGAAAACGAATAAGAAAGATCTGTTTCATTCCGGTCCCTGATTTGTCTCGGCAGATCTCTCTCCTTTATTCCTAGTCATCTGTGATTACCAATTTTAAGCAAAACGAAATAAGTTACAAATGTGTATATTGTGAACAGATGGGGAAGATTTTACCTATTTTTAGCATGATTCTTGTTATTTTATTTTCCACAAGGATTTGTGTTTTTTTGAAGAAATGGAACGATTGGCTAAACGGTCTGGAGTTTTGCCTTTATGGGTCTAGCATTAGATGGCATCTAATGGTTGTGGGAAAACTTAAACTTCAATTTTTGAAGAAATTTGAAGTTCGAAATCTGAAACTTGAGGTTGGATGAAGTTTGAGATCTGAAACTTTAGAGGGGAAATGGCTGTGCTGGCGAAGGGTGGAGAAGAGAGAGACAGGAGGCGTTGGGGTCTCGGGTTGAGTCACCGAGCTGGGCGTAGGAGGGAAATAACTGGGGGGCGGTGTGGGTGGGAGAGGAAAGAAGAGAAGGGAGAGAATTTTTTTTAATAAATATATCATTTCCAACGTCAGCCACTAAATAAATAGAAAATAAATAAATTTATGTCACATCAATTAAAAAAATGATAAAGAAAGATCTAGTCTGCTTTCTGTTAACTACAATGTGGAGTGTGATTCGAAGGTAAAATAAGCCACACACCATAACTAAATGTGTTTTTTTTCTTCTTTTTATAAGATTTTTAAGAGTCATCTTTGTTTGAGCATAACTGGAATTCTCCTTGACTAGATTCTTACTAATTTTTTTAATATGTATGTCAATTTTTTGGATGTTTGTTTTCTTGTTCTTTACCATTTTATGATCAGAAGGATAGAGATTAATGGTCTTTTCGTTTTTTTTTTTTTTTTTTTTTTTTTTTTTTTTTTTTTTTTTTTTTTTTTTTTTTTTTTTTT